>NT_177152.1:322318-421954 GCF_000188095.3 Bombus impatiens | reverse complement strand
CGTCGTCGCCCTGCCTGCAAAGTATTCAATCTGATGATAGCATTAGTTAAGATTGTTAGGAATCTCACTTCCTTTCCTGGTAGTTCTTTCAGCATTTTTGATGTTATTAGGTCGTATCAAAGTTTTTATTGTTTTTTAAGCATCTGATACAGGAGTGATTTCTTTCTTTCTTTTTTTTTTTTTTTTTTGTTTCTTAGCTTCGTGGCTTAATAGGTTATTGTTTTCTATATTTAAGAGAATGTGCAGCTCATTTGTAAATATAATTTGTAAGTAGACTACCATCGTTTCCGCCTAACCTTGTATAGACTTTGTCCAACTTCCATCTTGTTTCTGTATCGGTGACATGGGAGTAATTGATCTTTTTAATATCTTTGTACATTCCCAAAGTGAGTAAGTACTTTGTTCCTTCGATATCGTGAAGATTTTTTATGAAATTTACAAAGTTGCTGTTCGATTTTTGGATTTCAGTTCTGATTTTGTTATTGAGTTTATTGAGTTGATATTGTACAATTACCACTGTGTCTTTTGCTATTGTTTTCTCAGTTTTTTTCTTTTTTAATCAAATCGATGATGTGCTTTTGATACCGTGTTGTTAGTGTTCTCTTCTTATACTTTGTGGTGAGGTTGTTGTTGCGTGCCGAAGCGCGCAGACGTGTGTTCAGTACCCTGTGCAGTTCACAATACAACACGTCGAAAGTGAATCGAAACAGACATAAACCAAGTGTTTCTAAAATACAACGCTCCTAATCTCTGACCCGAATCACAAATTGAATTAACTAGCTCGAAGATGGTCTAAGTATCTAGATCAGGCTCTCTTGAGCAAAACCATAACTACGCCGCTTTACCTCTTCCGTGGTAAAAGGACAATATATCGCTCCTTTCAAACGACAAAATAAAAAAGCGTAAGTTAGAAACAGTTAAAATAAACGCAAACACTAGCCAGAACGAATCGTCAACAAGCTGTGTAACCATTTACGATAGATTCGCAATATTAGAATCCACAAACGACTCCATGGATGTAGCTGCAACACTAACTAACCAACATACACAAAAAATCCCCCTCCCCCACTTATCTTTATTGATGATGTCATCGACACTCAAACAATGATAAAGTTCATTGAGAAAGATATCAACAAAGAGGATTACAAACTAAAAATAAATAATTAAAGTTAAAAATTCTGCCGACTAACCCAGACTCCTATAGAAAACTAACAAAGTTACTAAAAACCTTGAACGCAAACTTCCACACATATCAAACTCAAACAAGAAAGACCTTTTCATGTGGTACTACGCAACATCCACCACTCAGCTAACTTAGACGAAGTGAAGTTCGAACTCCTAAAACATAGCCATGAAGTAACAAACATTAGCAACATAAGGCATAGAATCTCGAAAAACCCGCTATCCTTATTCTTCATTGACTTAAAACAAAAGTCAAACAATAAATAAATTTACAACATCAACCGACTAATGAACTCAGCAGTAAAATTCGAACCTCCTTTTATAAAAAAAGAGATAGTGAAATGTAAAAGGTGTCAAAGGTACGGTCACACGCAGAAATATTGCAACCATAATTTCCGCTGTGTTAAATGTGCAGATATTCACCCCACTAATCAGTGTACTAAATCTCCAAAAACCCCTGCGAAATGCATCCTCTCTCACAGAGAGCATCCTGCGAACTATAAGGGTTGCTCAGCCTACAAGACCTTGTACAAATATAAGTATCCTAAACTCAGAGTCAAGGAGATAACTAACCAAGTCCTCAAAAATTCTCAACTCCTTCAATCTCCTATGCCCAGACAGTTCAAGGAAACCAAAACAATCCGAAAATCCATAGTGACCATTCTCAAAATAGTGTTCCCAGTTCGCAAAGCACAGATAACTTCTCTAGACTCGAAAAATTAATCGTGAAACAATCAGAACAAATTAATAACTTACTATTATTATTAACACTCATCATGGATAAATTAATAGGCCCCGACGCAAAATGAAACCAATACGCATAGCTCTTTAGAATGCCAACAGACTAGCTCAACACAAATACGAACTAAAACTCTTCTTAAAACAACAGCAAATCAACGTCATGCTCATATCTGAAACTCACTTCACCGACAAAAATTACCTGAAAATAAACGGTTGTAACTTCTATCATACCCAACATCCCAGTGAAAAGGCCCACGGCGGCACCGGAATTATCATCAAAACCAGCATTAAGCATTATGAGCTTCCATCGTTCCAGAAAGACTACCTCCAAGAAACAAACGTAGCAATAGAAGACTGCCATGATACAATCACCACTTCAGCAGTATACTGCCCTTCCAGACACTCCATCGTTAAAGAAGACTTTGATAACTTCCTTGATGCTCTGGACAATAGATTCATAGTTGGAGGAGCCTGTAACGCCAAACATACTCAATGGGACAGTAGACTTATCACAGTAAGAGGCAAAAATCTCTTGAATAGCATAAACACCAACAGACTCAACTACCTCACCACATATGAACCCATATACTGGTCCACCGACACTAACAAAATACCTGATTTACTTGTTTTCTTTATAACTAAAAATATTTCGCCAAAATATGTCCAAATCAACTCCTCGGCGGAACTCTTTTCAAATCATTCCCCCGTTATTGCAACAACAATTAGCACAACAATTATCGAAAATCCACCTAATGGCTTTATTCATAACCAACTCAACAACTGGCAGCTCTTTAGAGATGTCTTTAATCATTCAACATCAGCCTTAATTTGCCAAAAAACAAATGAAGTTATTGAAACAGCCACGGAATACTTAAACAGCTAATACCAGCATACCAGCATAATAAACGCTATCCGCTCTTCCACACCTACTAAGAGTTCTATCAATAAACATGAATACTCCCATCACATATTAGAAAAAATCGCAGAAAAACATAGACTTAGAATAGTATGGCAGAGTCATAGAACGCCTGACGACAAACGCAAGCTAAATAACGCAACTAGGAATTTAACCAAAATCATTAAAAATTATAAAAATGACTGTTTCCAAAAATATCTCGCCAATCTGTCTCCCACAGCTGACTCCAACTACTCACTATGGAAGGCTTCCAGGAAACTCACGCGTCCCCCGCAAATAATCTCACCAATTCGCTGTCCGCAAGGTGGATGAGCGCGTAGCCCTATAGATAAAGCCAACCTGTTTGCTAAATACTTGTCTAAAGTATTTAAACCCCATTCCTTCAAAGCTGCAGCGGACATTACTGAATACCTGCACTCTCCCTTCCAAATGTCTCCATCTATTGAACCTTCTCTAGAAGTTACAGAATTAATCCGTCGCCTAAATCCCAGGGAAGCATCGGGGCATATCCAAATATGTAATAAAGCAATTAAGGAACTTCCCATAAAATGGATTGCACTCAGCACATCAATTTTTAATGCAATTCTTCGCCTTGAATACTATCCTAAGTCCTGGAAAATATCACTGATTACTCTCATCCCTAAACCCGGAAAACCAATGCACGAAACTAGCTCCTATCGCCCAATTAGTCTTCTACCTACTTTGTCAAAACTATTCGAGAAGATGCTACCGAATTGACTCCTTCCACTCTTAGAGGATTTGAAAACACTGCCAGAACATCAATTCAGTTTTCGGAAGCAATATTCTACGATAGAGCAAATCCATCGTATCAAAACTTAGAAAAGAAAACATATTGCTCTGCGGTATTCCTAGACATTCAACAGGCATTCGACAAACTGTGGCATAAAGGGCTTTTGTTCAAACTAAAGAAAATCCTACCACACACTTACTAGTCCATCCTAAAGTCCTACCTTTTTTTTTTTTTGTTTTTACGTGGAGAAATCTTCATGGACATTCTGCTGTCGCTCCTAATAATTGATAACAGCAGAATAATGTCGGACTCTTACCGACTAAAACTCCACGATGACCTTCCTACGGGTGTGTCAGAAGTGCTCCGGGGACCTCGATCGAATTATCTTTTCGTTGCACCCCCTCCCGCGTCCTCTTGTTAGAGCCGATCCTAAAAGTTCGCTTAACTTAAATTTGGAGCTAGGGGGGGCGGGGGACCATTGCCCCTAACGCCATCTCCCCTTCTAGTCGCGGCCCGTTCTGTCAGCGATGAAGCGGCCGGAATTCAACTATGGGGAACAACAAGTAATTCCAACATTGAAATACTTCAACGGTTCCAATCGAAAACTCTAAGATCTATAATAGATGCACCCTGGTATGTTACCAACGAAGCAATACATCGCGATCTCAAGATACCCACAGTCAAAGAAGAAATAACAAAATGTAGTAATAGATGTATCATAAGAGTTAGCAACCATCGAAACCCCCTAGTTACTAAATTACTTAATACGTCGGACCAGATTCGCAGGCTAAGAAAACAATATCCTTTAGACTATGTACTTTCGGACGTTCACAGGGAGACGCGATCTCGAAGAAACGCGCCAATGGGAGTCGTAAATTCCCATTACGATTTGACTGATCGACGTCACGAGTCATTCGATCCTTATTTCTTGTGGGATAATAAGGGTAGTTGATTGAACATAACGCTGCTATTAACATGTTATTATATATTTTGACTGATCCAACAACTTCAGTGTGATACAAGATTGCGTATTTGAAATGACAACTCCGAATGAGTACGACCTGAGACTCCTTTCGTGTTGGCGACTATGATGATGTACTTCTGTCGATTGACTGTCTTCGACTTGTAGATTCTGCCTAACTTCAGGCTCTTGCTATTCCTTGCACTGTCCTTTGACTCGTCCAGCAGGGAGGACTTGTTTATTGAGTCTATGGGGGCTGGCAAATCCACGTTCCCGAAGCCAAGGAGGACCGTCGGGACGAGCGTCCCGCTTACGTGAGTCCTCTATGTACACCGCAGGGAAGGTCGCCGAGAGTGTAAGGCGTTTAAGTACGGTTACACTCTCTCTACGTGGCTTTGGATAGTAAGCGCACCCCTGAAGCCAAGGATGGGACCGTCGGGATAAGTTCCCGGGTACTTTCTACTTTGAGGCCCCCGCCTACGTGAGTCCCATCAGGAACTGCCGAACACGATTGGCAGGTCGCCGCCCGGCAGTGACGTGGCCGTACATCCACACGATAGTCCCACCAACGACTAAGGTTGATACCACGGGGGTCGAGTAAAGGCCCGGAAGAAGTAGCGACCCCTCAGCTTGGGCTTGGACTCATGGTGGCAGTGGTTGATGGCCAAGATGTTGGCGAAAGGGCCGATTTAAGGGATATTGGCTCCCCCGAATGGCCTTCGGCGGATGAGCAGCGTCCCACCTACTCCGGAACCGTCCTGGAGAGACGGTAGGCCTAGAAGGGCACTGAGACGAGTGACAGTCCCTGCCAGGCTTAACTAATCCAGATAGCAAGGTACTGGGTGCCTTGTGTGCTGTTTGGACGTAACCCTAAGCTGTCCCTAGGGCTGTCCGGGTACTGTATAACGATAAATTTGCGCTCAGGAAAGCACCCATTACCGAAGATAACAATACTTGTTCTTTGACTCGAGTTGAAATAGACTGACTGACGAGATTTGCCTGTTGAATGTTACTGTGGAACAAGTCTAGTGTAGTAGAAGTTGAGTTGATCCTCCTGATATCGTAGAAGAAGTGAAGTTCATTCTTATGTGATTACGAGGGAAAACTCGGTGTGGGTGTGTCTTTTGAACTGAGGACGTGGATTCGTTGTTCACACTTTTCGATAGAAAAGTGAGGGTAACGATCCGCGATGCCCATTGATTATAGCCAACGTTAATAGATGAAAATTGAAGGAGGAAGCCTCCTACGGATGTGGCTTGAGGGTGACCTTGTTCATGGGAAAAACCGGCTTTTCCGTTAGACAAATATCCACCTTTTCCGTTAGGTAACTACCCGCTTTCTCCGTAATTTGTAAGAACATGCAATAAACCTAAGGAATATTTTAAGTACCAGCTATGAACCGAAAAAACTTGCAGGATTAAAGGTTCCTGCAAACTAATAAGATTCAATTTATGGTGGGGCCTTAGGTTTATTGAGAGTCTGTATAATGGTACTTGGGCCTTGACGGTCAGACAATGAAGGACACACTAAATTCAGCTTTAAATAAACTTATGCCAATAAACTGCGCCACGCCAGAGAAACTCACTCAAAATTCTCAACGCGAGAATTGATTGTAATGTAAATAAATGTACTTGTAAATAAAGAAAAAAAAATTTTTTTTCCTGCTGTAGGCTACTCTGATTGTAATGTGGTAGTTAATGTTTCCGCTGCAATTTCAATATCTTGTTTATTTTTTAGAGGTATATTACAATTCAGGTTATTGACTATTATTTCTTTATAGGTTGCCCAATCCGTTGTGTTATTTGTTAGTATTTTTTATTCACCTTTTTCTTCTTTTTCTTTTTATGGAGGAAACCTTCATAGGCGCCTCGCGTTCTCTGGGTGGAGGACGCAGGTTAATGCCGGATTCTTACCGGCTAAAACCTCCACAATAGCCGTCCCGTGTGCATATGGAGGGGGCCCTAGAGCTGCAAAAGCATCCATCATGGGCTCCCAGCGCTTACACGTCCACAAGTATTCTCATCTTTGGTTTCGGGTTCTTTCCAAAGCGTAGTTTTATCGCTATACAGTACCCAGGCCATAGGAGTTGGGGTTACGTCCAACCAGCGCGCAAGGCACCCAGTGCCTTACTACCTCGATTAGCTAAGCCTGCAGGGGCTGTCGCTCGTCTCAGGTCGAACGGGGCACATTCTAAGCCTTTCCATCTCTCCAGGACGGTTCCGGAGCAGGTGGGACACTGCTTACCCGCCGAAGGCCATTCGGAGCGTGCCAATACCCCTTAAATCGGCCCTCTTGCCAGCCTCTTGGCCATCAACCACTGCCACCACGAGTCCAAACCCATAATTGGTCGAGCAGAGGGTCGCTACTCCCTCCGGGTTTACACTCGACCCCCGTGGTACCATCCTAAGTCATTGGTGGGACTATCGTGTGAATGTACGGCCACGTCACTGCCGGCCGGTGACTTGCTAACCGTGCTCGGCAGTTCCAGATGGGACTCACGTAAGCGGGGGCCTCAAGGTACAAAGTGCCCGGGAACTTATCCCAACGGTCCCATTCTTGGCATCAGGATCGTGGGTGCACTACTACCCAAGGCCACGTAGAAAGAGTGTAACCGTACTTAAACGCCTTACACTCCCGGCGACCTTCCCTGTGGTGTACATAGAGGACTCACGTAAGCGGGACGCTTGTCCCGACGGTTGTCTCTGGCTGCGGAAACGTGTGTTTGCCAACCCCCATAGACTTACATAAGCAAGCCCTGCGGGAACTTACACGTCCACAGACGGGGGAAGGCAGTAGCCCCCTTCTCCATCTCTGCCCCATGGATGGATGGTGGGGGAGGATGAACACCACTCCCCTATCCGCCGCCGCGCGGATTACGACACGGTATGCGGCCATCCCACATCGCGCCCCGTTGAGGAAATATTAGGTTGGTATGATCACTAGTTCCTACATGTTAAGTTGGTACGACTTCTAACGACACTCCTTTGTCTTTTGGCATCGACCACGTGTTAATTATCTGAGTGTATGCGGTATGTTCATATGGCTGTACATGGTGGTGAAATACAGAACGTAAAAAATGAATCTGTGTGAATCAATAAATATCAAACTCCAAAAACCTTTTCAATAACACGCCCCGTCACCGGCGCTGCCATGCGACGTCGGCTGGTCCCCCAGCTAGACGGCAGTAGTCCCACGGCGTCGAATCACCCAGTGCCCTGGACACTTTTTTTCATCTGTTGGTGCTTCTTGTTCTAATTCGAAGATTGTAGATTGGAGCTCGAGCAATTCTTTCGCTTTAATATGTAAGTTTGTGTTAGTAATTGCTATGTCCAATAAATCCGGTGTTTTATTTGTATCCATTGGCTAGTACAAAGATCTGCCTGATTAAGTCCTACGAGCTTGCTGAATGTTTCTATTAATGGATCAATGTTAGGAGCTTCTATGAAAATAGAACTAGTGTTTAACCGCTGAAGTATTAGCTCCTTGTACTTCTCATTATTTAAATTTTGCAATACTTGGTATCTGTTTGATGGTTGCTGGTGTTCTAGCCACTTGGGATTATATTTTACATTAAATAATCTTATTTCCGTATTTGCATTTTCCGAATCAGTAGTTGTTCTTTTTTTCCTTGTTTGTTTAACTAATTTCCATTACGTATTGACGGTATTTTCCGTTTCGATGTCCTCACCCAACGTGTTTGTAGAGCATAGAGTCCATAAGTTATGATTGTTTATTTGTCATTATTGGCGGTTGTTCGAAGAACATCGTTCTGCACTTTATGTGCACTATATTTTCTACCCAATATACACCGAGTAGTTAAGCAATTATCCGAGAAAATTATTTGAACTCGTCTGTTCGTTTTGCATTGCGTCACAGTTTCATAGATATGAAACGGTTTAAAATGATGAAAATCGCAGTTTCCTACGATTTTCTGTAAGAAAATGTGAAGTTTGAACATCCAGGACGATCGCCTGGCCCTTGCCACCCTCGGCAGGCCAGTGAAAGAATGAAGAATCGGAAATGATGAAATTCAGGCTACCGCTCCATAGCGTATCGTGTTTTCTTACAAATACATACATAATTTCAATCAGCAAATTTTTTTTCTGCAAGTGGGTCGCAACGAGCTCACAGTCGTATGAAAGTATGCACTACTAAATGATACAAAATTTAATATACTTAGACTTAACTAATTAGTATGTAAGTGCTATGAACAAAAACATTTTAAAAACCAACATTCAAATGATATTTTGTCTATAACTGTTTTTAAGGATCTATTAATAACTGTCTATCTGCTTTATCCTCACCACTGGGGTGGTTCCGCTTTGAACTCGTCATGAGTACATGAACAGTGTCACGAGTAATGTGACGCAACAGCGGCTTTTCTTTCAAGACCTATATCGCCTTTCTACATAGAGACAATGCTAATGTAACAATGAAATTTTTTATTTTTTATCTTTTGTTAATAAAAAATTCATTAACATATTGGTGAGACTTCTCCGATTGAAATGAGACCAAATATGATATTGTTATAAAATTTGGTTATGTTGTGCTGACATTGTGCTTATGAAGCTTCCTTGGTTGTACTTGTTGCTGTGCAATATCCAGCTGCCTCTTAACTGTTAGGATATAGGCTGAAGAGCTAGCCCTAAGGCCCAAACCTTACACTTGTTTAATGGGCGATACAAATAGACACGAATACGATATACACCCGTAGCACACTAACACTTTGTCCTTTCTCTCTTTTTCTTTTTTTCTTGCGCCATTACATGTTATTATCTTTAATGCTAAAAGTATGTAAACAAACGGCAGTCGCTGGCTAGCTCAGAAGGAGAGGTATTGCTCATCAGCTATTTATTAAACACCTCTTGTTAACTTATCAATCTTAATACGTATAATCTTGATAATTTCAACTATAGATTGAAAATTGAAGAATTAATAAGTTTTACTAAGAAAAAATAAAAATCGTGGATTACAAATTAGTCATGACGTTAAATCTGATCTGCAGTTAATTTTTTCGTCCATTTTTATTGTTTTTGTAAACGAATACATTACGTATGGCAAAACAGAAACATCACGTTAGAAATATTATTTGCAGCTTATCAACTACTAAAATTACTATTAAAATGAAATTTAAATTTTATTATAACAAAAACATTATCGAAAGGAAAATAAATTTAACATTAAATCTACAAGATTATTATGCATAGAGAATATATCAAAATTATTGCATCCATTAACATTCCACTGATCCATTATCCACTGAAGGAACTTCGTTTAATTATTCCGCGATTTTGTTATTCTTATAGTTGTGTTTATCTCAGATAAAAAGGTATGAACTTTTCGACCGAACTATACAATAAAATAGACTCTTGTAGCATAGAGTCACAACGAGTAATACCTCGTTTATGATGGAGCTACATAGGTTTTAGCGCGAAACAACTTCAGTACTTGCCCATTGGAAGCAGCACTAATCCGGGAACAACCAGAACCGTAAATGTGAGTACTCTCACTTCCTCTCTGACAGAACTATGTAAGAAATTCAAAACATAAATTGAGCATTATCGATAATACAGTTTGTACACCGAAAAACGTTATTCGATATGAACTCTATATCATATATTATTTATGATGTTACCACTGACTTGCACTGCTTATACATGTGAAACGTCAAGGCACATTTCAATGACTTTATGAACCCAATGAATATATACATATTATGCTGTGAATTCATCTAGCGTGACTTTTGGTTTCCATAAAGACTTGAATTTCATATAACTAAGTAATAATGGTAAGAAATAATACAAACATTAATTATTTTATACACATTAGATACAATTTATAATATTTTAAATATATATTTTCGAAAAACATTTGTTTCATAATGAGGTAATGTTGTAAGGTAATGTTGTTATGAAAGATATTTGTAAATATCTTTTACAACTTTACCTCATTATGAAACGAGTTTGAACTAATGAAGAAAGTACAAATTTTCATTGCTTGATTCAATATAATAATATTAAAATAATATGTTTCAGAGTTTTGGTTTACCACCACTTGTTCCAAAACCTACTGTAAACGATCAGTTCAATGTTCATGATGACAATTATGGTATACCTAATCCAATGGTTTCAGGGTACGACTAAATTATTACACAATTTTATTAACAGTTGAATTTCTAACATTTAATATCAATCATATTATTATTTCTTGTTAGATTAACAGCATCTAGGCAGCACATAGGTTATGCACATCCATTGGAAGCATCTGAGAGAAGTGTAAAAAAAAAATAATTTTATTTATTGGAGTAACAATTGAAAATCATAGAGAAAGAACAGAACTGTCATTTTTTTTATTTCATTGCCACTTTATGACTAGAAAGGGATATTTTAAAATAAATTAATAAAATACATTGTTAAAAATGGGAAGAGTTTGTTAGATCCAAAGATATAGTCAATGATGTTTCTTAGAAGCTAAAAATATAACTATTAATACTTAGCCAACCGTACGCGCCACAGTGAACCATACGTTTCTCAATGTAATAGACAAGCCAACCTATACACTGTCCACTGCATATTTTTCCAAGTATTGAGGACTAATGTTCACTACTTAAAAAACAAAGAAGTCTAAAAATTATTTAAGTGGTCAATTATATTCTGCGGTAATGATTTTGTTTAACGATTTTACATATTGTTTATACAAAACATCAAATTAAAAATACATATTAAAAGTATAAAAAAATATAAGTAAAATTAAAAACAAAAATGACTAAAGATAAATAACATAACTTGAATGTGAAATTAAAAATTCATAATGTATTTTAATACTTTTTAAAGCGTGGTATCGTTCAATTATAACTTTATTTAGTCATAACTGATAGTATACCTTTCTAATTAATTTTAACACCATTAAATTGGTGTATTTTATTATGTACTGTACTTTATATAAGCGGAAAAAGTGGCGCAATTAATTGAGAATAGTTCCAGGTAAACAATAGCTGATAATAACAAAAAAAAGGAGGGGCAAACACGTTACTAAATTCAAAAAAGATCTCCTGTTCGATCATGCAGCGATGTATTTCACAGAGGGGAGAACTCAATATCTTGTTGGCCAAGTGTTAAAACAAATAATATTTTTATATTGTGGTAAACAATATTTTTAAAATTATAGAAAGTGGGAAAGAAATATATTTTTCTAAATATATATATAATTTCAAAATTAAATAAAAGAATAATTTTTATAATATAAGAATAATTGATAAGATACTCCATTTTAAACTGCTTCTCTGTAAAGAATGAGAATTGTGACTTATTGTCTTCTCTTGTGATTTTCAATTATTTGTACAAAAATTTGTAATATATATTATATATGTGTATATTTTTTAGTATGAGAAAAATCGTACTCGCATGAACATGGTGTTATTAAGAAACACACAAGGATTACATGCTCCAATGCGTCTAGCAATGGAATTAAAAGCTACTGAAAAAATTGGAAGACTTCCATTTCTTCCATCATCACACATGATGAAAGATGTGTTACTTGGAAAGGATGAAGAAATAGGGTAAATTAATTAATATATATCATCTATCTAAATTAAATAATTTATTAGGTAGAGAAATTAATTTGATATCTTTACATTGAGCCAACTACAGATCTGTTTGAAACCCAACATTTTCCTCTATTTTTGGATTTTAAACTATCAATTTTAACCATGAATTGACAAAACAAGTAACATAATAGTAATACTCAAATGTAATAAGAACTCGTGCAACTTAATTAAATAAATTAAAATTGGTCCAAAAGTAACAAAGATAAATAAATGCTAAATCATAAATATCTGATAGCCTTATACAAAAGAGACATTGAATTAATTTCTATATCTAATATAATTAGATTGTATAAATTTATGCATTTATGTGAAATTTAAAGCTATAAAAATAAACAGAATGCATATAAGGTAGAATAAAAAGAGTAGAACACTCATTGGAATTTTTAGTAAGTAAAACAATTTTGTATTTAGGTTCCCCTTCATTATATTCATAAAAATATGTATTTACATAAATATTCCGTCTATTTATAATTATACATGTATCCTCAGGACATTAGTTTATAATTTCTGAAACGTTGATTAATATAAATATTAAGATTTTAATAACTTTTTATACATTTAGGTTTGAAGACATATTAAACATACCTGAATTTAAAGAACAAATGGGGCAACCACATGCTGTTGTTGAAAAAAGTCTTGGAATATTATAAACACGGATATTTCTATTTCTAATGAGTTTGGCTTTGTATTATTGAATATCTTAAGTAACAATAAATGTTTGGTTCTTATAATTAGGTAATTTATTTTAAATAGCTAGATTTATTTAAGTGAAAAATTAAATTTCATTACATATATATCTAACCATATGAGATGATTTATCCTGCTATTACATATTTTCTTAACTTCTTGAATTCCAACACGTAATTCGTTATCTTTCGTATCTTGCAAACGCGTTTGAATTGATGTAAGAATTGTTTACACTTTATTTTCTTGCATATGTATTACAAAAGGAATATGAAACTTTTTCTTGTATCTGAAATAGTAAATACACATATAACTCTACATTTCATAATCCTTTATTCGCAATAAAATTATATGATTAAACTATAATTTTTTTTAATTTACTCACAAATTATTGTATCTAATAATTGTTTTTCTTGCTTTCACATAGATTCGAGTTCAGGATTTTGTTTATGATTGTTCAGAATGTGATTCTGCAGTAAAAAATTATTAAAGCTGTATTAAAGCTGGATGTCTAAGCAATACATTTTCCTTTTTTAAAAATAAATGACATA
Organism: Bombus impatiens; assembly: GCF_000188095.3. Lineage (NCBI taxonomy): Eukaryota > Metazoa > Arthropoda > Insecta > Hymenoptera > Apidae > Bombus > Bombus impatiens. Next base: position 408,562 of record NT_177152.1, on the reverse strand, counting down.
AATACTTGCATATGCAATATATTAATCACCAAATAATATTTATTTTATTACATAAACAGAAATTCATGTCATAAAATTATGAAATTAAAATTACATAATAATAATTATTATTGTACATTGTCTTTACCAGAAGTATCCAATTTATCTAAATATCCATAAAAATATCTTTTAGTATTTTTAACTGATGCAAATGATCTCGTATGTGCTACATATTGTGCAATATCTGGGTAATGTTCAACAACATTTCTAAAAAGCCATTTAAATTGTTTAGAAGTCAAAACATTTACTTCTGATATATTTAAAATCCCATCTTTTTTTCTTTTTTTTTTTTTTAATGTGAACGAAATGCACACAAACACCACCCTTTCCGCCCCCCTCCCTAATGGAGCGGTGTGCGGCCATGTCACACCGCACCTTATCGCCGGAGCCGCCGTGCCAGGCAGTCCGGTTCCCCTATCGGACTGCTTGGCGGCCCTGAGTCACTTAAAATTCCACATATCTAATACACAAACTGTATAATTTAAAAGTTTACATGCATTAAAACTTAACTGAAGTTTCACCATTCATAATAAATATTATATATACAACTAGAAATATATTAACATTTAAAACATTGTTATTTTTTTTCAAATGTATATTTTTTAATAAAAATTGTATAATTCTAACTATATATATGCAATAAAATAATTGAAAAATGATAAGTTTTATAGTGAGGATACTTACCACTGATACCGTTCTGTTTCTTTCTTGAGATATAAACTTCTTCAAACTTCATTGGAGAGAAGCATGCACGAAGTTCAAAAGATTATCAGTAATTAATTTCACGCACTTGAAACAAAATTTTTTAAATAAATCACGATTATTTTTCAGGGTATAAATATTTATTTCTGACAATTTATATATCAGTAACATTAACAACAATAACAATTTCCAACTATAAATATAAATTACGTTTCGTTAAAAATATAAAATAATCTTCGATATGTTATCGAACTATTAACGCTCAACTATGTTCCATTATTGGCAAATCAAATTCAAGGTTACAGATAAAGAGAGATTTACATATGTATTAAATAAAATAAATATGGCATAATTCGTTATATAAATACATAAATGCATTTAAATATAGTTTTTAAATTATTAATTATTCTCTTATATACTATAAAATATTCAAAATTTACTTAATTACACCTGAATGTCTAAATACAATATAAATGCAATAGTTTAAAGAACGATAATGATTTTGAAAATCTATTATATTTAATCGAATGTAGGTTTTAAAAATTTAATAGTATTCGAAAAATATAAAAATTTTAATAAATATGAGTAAATGTATTTGAAGCAATGATCTTTTGAATTGATTGAATTGATTTTTAAATATTATGTGTTTAAATATATAAATCTCTTATTTAAATATTATGATTTAAAATATTAAACAAATAAAGTTTAAATTATTCACGATAAGAACTTTAGAAATGTATTATATTTAATCGAATGTATATTTCAGAAACATAATAATTTTCGAAATATTATAAATATCTAGATTTAATTACAAACAAAAGTATATTTGAGACAATATATGTTTTATTTACAATATATTTAAATATTGTAATCCAACGTAAAACTCAAATTATTCAAGTTACAATGTTTTTCATAGAATACTAACTGATTTGTATTACAAATCATTACTTAAAATTTAAAATTTGTAAGAAATCATATATCGATCATTTTACACGCGATGAAATTGTTATATGTGTTACATGTTATATGCGATCGATGTAGGTATGTAATAAATTTGGTAATAATTAGAATTAATTTCCTTACAACGTTATTTTGTGATAATAGATTTTGTTTACTCCTTGTTTTAAATAACCTGGCATAAAACCACAGTTTATCCAAAGAAAAATAAATATTCAGCACTACGACAGACATGAAAGGTTATCGCAATTAAATTACAGAATTATCAAATAGCCAGTATAGTTCAACTCCGTATCCGATTGTGAGATACTTTTACTTTATTAAATACTATTAAATATTAAATTAATTTGAAATTAATCACAATATCATCATTTCATTATCAGGTTCATTATTTAAATTTTTAATAGAAATATATGATAACCTTCGTATTACACAAGACATAATTTCATTTAATATTGAAAAATATGGATATTAAGATTTTGGACGGTGGATTTAGTTCACAATTATCCACTCATATTGGTGCAAAAATTGATGGCGATCCTCTGTGGACAGCAAGATTTTTAGCGACAAATCCCAATGCAGTTTATGCTACGCATTTGGATTTTCTACGAGCAGGTGCAGATATTATTGAAACAAGTACATATCAAGCTTCAGTTCCTGATTTAATGAAATATTTATCTGTAACTGAAGAGGAAGGTATAAAATTATTACACAAAGCTGCAAATCTTGCTAAAAATGCAGTGAATGATTATATTAAAGAAATTATAGACAACAATGATATTGAAAATAAGAATCCTATCATTGCTGGCTCCTGTGGACCTTATGGAGCTAGCCTACACGATGGTTCTGAATATAATGGAACTTATGGTAAAACAACACCTCGTGATACCATCATTGAATGGCACAAATCACGTATAAATGCTCTTGTAGATGCTGATATAAATTTATTAGCACTAGAAACTATACCTTGCTGTCAGGAAGCAGAAGCATTAATTGAACTTTTAAGAGAATATCCAAACATTAAGGCATGGCTTTCATTTTCTTGCAAAAAAGACAGTCAAAACATAGTAGATGGGAGTAATTTCCAAGAAATTGCTTTACGTTGCTATAAAACGGCATTACCAGGACAAATAGTTGCCATTGGTGTAAATTGCATTGCTCCAGAAAACGTAACTCCTTTACTAAAAAATATCAATACAGGGCCAGCAAATGAGTTTATACCATTAATCGCATATCCTAATAGCGGTGAAATCTATTTACAAAGTGAAGGCTGGATAAAAAATGGAAATTCTGCTTCATTTGAAAATTTTATTCCTGAATGGCTAGAACTTGGAATACGTTATCTTGGAGGTTGTTGCAGAATGTATGCAGAAGATATAAAATCAATTAGAAAAGAAGTAAACAATTTCAAGAGGAAAAGGGAGTCATAATGGATTAACTGTTTTATTTAATCAATTATTTTAAATACGTCATTATGTTAAATCAATTATTTTTTTCCTGTTTATTTTAAGTAAAGTTTTGTGACCTATATATTAAATATTTAGAAAATATATGTATGTTTCTATATAATCTTATATTTTGACTAATATATCTTAACAAAATATATCAAAATTAATAACATCTATATATACAGGATAGTTGGTAGTACAAGCGGAAAGGGGGTGATTCTACGCGAAAAAAGAAGTCGAAGATATAGAATAAACTTTATTTTTAATTTTCTTTTTTAATTTTTCCATCGAGACAACGATCTACAGTGGGATCCGTTATAACGTACCGTACGCGTACCGAGCGAAAATTCAAAGTCGATTTTCTCGAAAACAAAGCCTCAAACGAAAAATTTTTATTCTATATTTTCGACTTCTTTTTTCGCGTAGAATCACCCCCTTTCCGCTTGTACCACCAGTTACCAACCACCCTGTATATATATTACGATTAATAATTTTCAGTTAATATTATTTGCTGCTAAGGGAGGAAAATATATATATATTTTTCATATATTCATTGCACATACATATATATTGTTATATTTTTTTTGTCATAAAACAAACTGTGTATTAGTCTCGTTTATTTGTTGTGTACTGCATTACAATAATATGAAAACACTATAAAAACCTAAATTCAACACTATTAGTAATGATAATAAAAAAACAACTTCCAATTTCTGTAACAAAAAATATCAATTAATGTTGATTATCAGTTAACGCTTATCGCATCAATGTAATTTGCTAAATTTAAAAGTGTTAGGCATACATATGATAGATATCATAACACGTAGTTTATCGTAACATACGTAAACACGTGACTAAATCTGATCTTAATGTAAAAATTGTACAGTGTAGGTACAAGAAGAAAATCAACGGTTTTTGGAACAATTATATTTAAGCTTTTGTTCATGTTAATATTTATCTCACTGATTCGTTATGGACTTTGGAATAAGTATATTTCATAAAGCCAATTGTAGAAATTATTGCCTCAGATTCGCAAACACATCTAAACGGCCAAGACGTGCGTGAAATAATAAAAGTTGGTTTTCTCGATGTTGCAATCGCATTACTATTACACAAAATTATAGTTATATTTAAAATGTTTAAAACTGAAAAATAATTTTATATTTTTACTCGTGAATAGATATCCTTGATATTAAAAATATTTGATAACAATTTTAAAAGAGAATCATGCAAGAAGTGAAGGTGTTAGATGGTGGATTTTCTACACAATTAGCAACTCATGTTGGTGATATAATAGATGGTGATCCTTTATGGACTGCACGATTTCTTGTTACGAATCCTAATGCAGTTATTTCTACGCATTTGGATTTTTTAAAAGCTGGAGCGGACATAATTCAGACAAATACTTATCAAACATCTGTTGATGGTTTTTCAAAGTATATGAACCTTTCAGAAGAGGAAGGTCTTAATTTGTTTTCTAAAGCTGTAGATTATGCTAAGGAAGCTATAAATTTATACAAAGAAGAGATAAAAAATAAAAGAAATGTTATAAATGCAAATCCACTAATTGCTGGATCAGTTGGGCCTTATGGAGCTTGTTTGCATGATGCTTCAGAATATACTGGAAAATATTGCTCAACTGTGTCAGAAGAAATTCTTATGAATTGGCACAGACCACGTATTCAAAAATTAATAGAAAGTGGCGTTGATATGTTAGCTATAGAAACAATTCCATGCAAGCAAGAAGCAAAAGCATTGGTTAAATTATTGACAGAGTTTCCAAATAGTAAAGCTTGGTTGTCTTTCTCGTGTAGCTACGATGGAAAGAGCATAGCAGATGGCTCTCATTTTCAAGATATAGCACTATGGTGTTACAAGGAAGCCTTGCCAGGACAAATTTTAGCAATTGGAGTTAATTGTATCGCACCACAAAATGTAACTTCTTTATTAAAGGGAATAAATGAAAATTGCAAACAAGACTTTATACCACTGGTAGTATATCCTAATAGTGGTGAAAAGTATACAGTAAAACAGGGTTGGGTGAAAAAAGGAGAAGGATATTGTTTACAGGAATTTATACATGAATGGCTCGATTTAGGTGTTCGATACATAGGTGGATGTTGTAGAACAAATGCTGTAGATGTGAAGAAAATACGAGCAGAGGTAGAAAAATGGAAAAGTAATTAAATGTTGAAATTCTATTATATATATTGCACATTTACGCTACAGGATAAAAATAAATCCTTAAGAATATGAGCAGAAGATTTATTAAAATATTTTTATACATATTTATAATTAATATAAAATATTTCTCCTATAATCATTTATGGATTACATTTTATATTAGATATATTTTAAGAAACTTTCATTTTTAAATGTAAAAATATATATGTATAAATAAATTATATAAGATTTTATAAATTATATAATATATATATATTTAATGATCAAGCCTAATAATATAATTAATAAAATTTAAAGGTTTTTAAATATTCTTTATAATCAAAGCTCAAACAAAGAATATGTCAAAACTATTTATTAAACATGTAAAAAATTGGTTACAGAACAGTATAAGTTTCTTATCTATCAAAATACATTCAATTTATTAATATAAATTATATATTATTTATATCATATTAAAAAAATTCACTTTTCATGTATGAAAAAATATTTAAACAAAACAAATACATACTTCAATATTGAACGTTTCACAATATTGACATTATTACAAACAGTTATACGTAATGTGAATATCTATATATTAATTCTCCAAAGACTGGAAAATATAGACCAATTCATTACCTATATAATATAAACTTCCTTCTACATTTACATTTACATTTTTGTTTTCTATATCAACATTAAATACACAATTGGGTGGAATATGAGTTTTACCTTTTAATATATTACCGGTCCTAGTCTTTATCCTCGGTCCCATGAGAGGATCATTATAGCGATACAGAGAAACTGACGATGGATCTGAAAAGAAATAGACAATTTAGTGAATAATGTAGGTTAGGTCAAATCAATTTGATTTATGCATACTCTTTATAATTTTGTTTTCTTTTAACAATCGTGATATTATATCCTCTATAGTGTCTCCATCTGCTATTATAATGTCCGTTCTAAATAAACCACTGTACTTCTGTGGATTTATGATGCATACTGACACTCCTTGCTTAGTAGAAAAATTCATGTAAGGTGCACCTGGACAACATTCTTCCTTCGTTTTTTCTGGAGCTTCATCCGTATACTTTATCATGATATCCTCTAGCTAGATGTGAATAGAAAATTATTAAACCTAATAAGAAATATTAAAAAGAATATAATACTTACATCTAATGTATTTTGAAGATATTTTTTGTTATCTTGGAGAATCTTAAACTCGTCAAAATCTAACGTTAAATTCAATGCACTTAATCCGACAAGTTGCATTTTCTCTTTCATAACTTGTACAAATGGCATTATCCGTTTCGTATGTTTTTTTAATTCCTGTAGTTTTCCCAATTCTGTTGCAATAATTTTATTTTCTGGTAGTTTATTGTCATTTTTCTGAAAAATAATTTCGCATAAAATATTTTAGTATAAACACATAAATTAATTATATTCATAATATTCACATATGGTATGAACAAATGAGTAGATTAGAGCTTAACGATTAGTAACTTAGAAAAAGATAATTAAAGCGGGTGAGAGTGCGATTAGTAAACATAGGAAATAAGAGAAAAAATACTAAGTTGGAAATATGTCCTAAGCGATAGGCGAGAATTATATATAATAATAAAATATTTCGAATATTCTATTATATATTACTTACAAGATATAAGTCTTTCATTGTAGATAAAATAGTACTTTGCCAAGGAGGATACGTTTTAGCTACCCAAATAGTACCTTGATTAGGTTTCTCTATAACTGATGTTTCATTTTTTCTCTTAGCTGCTTTCTTTGGCATTAAATAATTTTTTAAGAGAATCCTAAATGAATGAGCAGCGTCCATAAGATATTGTGATGATTTTATAAGAACTTCATCTATTTCGCCTACTTGGGGCCATTTGGCATTTAATATACTACCTTCCTGTAAAAATGATATTTCATTACTTTTAACATTAATAAGTTCATTATTGAATTTTATTTATTTCATTTAAATTTGTTGTAGTCATTGCTTAGAAGTTGTATTAAGTAGAAAAAACTTACTTTACCAATTAGAGACCACACATGTTCTGCTACATGTGGACAAATTGGAGACAAGAGAATAATTTGAAGTTCTATGAATTTCATAATTAATGTCCAACTAATGCCATCTAGAGAACTCAATTGTAAATATTTATCTCTTGCTGCTTGTAATTCAAAGAATCCTGTTCTTAGTGCTTCTTTGTATAACATTTTCGAATAATTTTCTCCAGTTTCTTGTATCTTCAGGTTCATTTCACTGACAATTGTGAGCTTAATATAGATTTTATAAATTTTTCAAAATGAGACTTTATAAATATTTTCATAAGTACCTTTCGAAAACTTTGTCATTAAATGTAGATGATTGTCTTTGTTTATAGGTATCTTTCGAATCCAATACTTCTTTAACCCATTCAATAAAATTATATAATCTAAGAATTCCAGCATCAGCCATGTTTTCTACGAAATTAGCATCTTCTACTGAATCGCCAGCATCGGCTAGACAAAGTCGCATACCATCTGCAGAAAACTTCTCTACAGCTTCAGTAAGTGTCAAGAAGTTACCCTCTGATTTAGACATCTAAGAAAATTACTTGTTATTTTCTCAAGTAATTGTGAGATGTATTAAGAAAATCATATTTCTTACCTTTGCTGAATTTAAGAGGAGATGACCATTTGCTCTGATACCTTTTGGCCATAACTCAGATTGTTTAGGCCAGATTGCAATATGATTATAAATGAAGAACGTTAGATGATTTTGTACTAAATCTTTCCCAGATACTCGTAAATCTACTGGATACCAATAATGAAATTCACGTCGCATATGATCTAATGCCTCTTTCTTTATATCTGTTTTTGGAAACTTTACATCTTTGAAAAATATATAATCCCATACTTCGGATGTCATTTCATTAGCCCTATAAAAAAATAATTCAAACATAATTTCTTTTTATAAAAAAAGCTAATGTTAATTAATAAATAACTAAAAGTCAATGTTAAAGCAAATAATAATAATTTTAGTAGAAATTTGGAATTTTACTTTATATTGTAAGTATTTGGTTTGTCGCCTTTGAAAGTCCCTCCTTGTAATAAATGTGCCACGGTATAATAAGCCATGTATATTGTTGAGTCTGAGAGTGATTCTATCAACCAACTTTCATCCCATGGTAATCTAGTACCTAGAATTTATACTTATAATACTATATGCTAGATAAATTACATAACGTCTTTTCCTTTCGAAGTATGTAATCTTACCAAGTCCGTAAGTTCTTGAACATGCATATTCATGTAACCAATTAAGACAGGCTATAAAATTCTTCCTCACTTCTTCATGGAAGGTATTGAGATTATTTAAAGCTTCCATTGCTTCGTTTCTCCAAGTTTCTTCACCATAATCCAAATACCATTGGTTACATAAAGCTACTACACACTCATCATTTGATCGGGAGATTATAGTTTTTTCAGGTTCATAATATATAACTGCTTTTCCTTCATTTATCAATTCTTTTTGTATTAGCTTTTTAACTTCTTGAATTTTTTTTCCTTTATATGGACCAACTAGCAATATACCATCATAAAATCCTTTCAGATATACCATTTCTTTGGCTTCTAATAGTTTAGCTGTGTCATTTTGAGATTGGATTTTTAGCTTATTGTATAAAAATACCGCAGATAAATTCCCGAATTCGGGTATTTCGAGAATAGATATCTATCATATACAATTTTGTTAATTACATTTTGGCTTATAATTTGATACCTTTATTATTATAAAAATACATTACACTTACAGGATCATAAGGCAGCACCATTTCATCAGTTATACCATATTTCTCTCTAAGAGCTTGTTTCTTTTTTAGATCCGTTAAAGCTGCATAATCATCAGGAGAATCGCTAGGTACAGAGGTAACAATTCCAGTACCTTTGTTTTCTTTAATAGTTAACATTGGTAATGTGTAAATCACTTTATTAAATGTAAGAGGTGCTTCTAGTGGTAGTCCTAATATGTCCTATCAATTTTATATTATTTATTACATGATATCATTATAAGCAGATTTTTCCTTATAAATAGTAAAGAAGGAATATTACTTTTCCAGTAAGTTCTAATGCAATTTGTATCTTCCCCTCCTCTTTAAAGAAATCTTGGTAAGCCATATTTCGAGCTGCTCTTTTTGTTGAAATATAAACATCTCCATTCAATAGTGTATAAGCAATGTAATTTATATCTGGATGAATCCAGCAATTTGTTTGACCATACATTGTTTCTGGTCTTAAAGTTCCAGCTACTAAATAAACTGATTTGCCAGAAAGAGATCTATAGGAATATATGAAATGTTCAATATTTAGATCAAATTTTGTAAATTTTTTGTAATACCTACTTTAAACTTGGAGGATAAGGTTCTCGTAGTTTCATTTTAATTAGTGTATATTCTTGTGGTCCTACACCTTCTCCAATTGATCTGTCGTGATCCATACAAGGTTGTCCATCTTTTGGTGAATAAATCGAATATCTTTTGCCATATTTTATTTTGTTTCTAGCTTTTAGATGTTGAAATTGCCAACGCACAAATGAATCAAAGAATGGGTTTGCATCAGTTGTAATAAATGTTCTGCGCCAATCCACCTAGAAGAAGTTTCACATTGTTTCTTTTTTAAAAAATTATTACATATTTATTATCAAGTTATATATTTTTTCTTACATGTAGACCAATTGATTTTAGATCTTTCACAGCAAGAGGTGGAAAATAGTCTAACCAATATGTAGCATCAGCAAATTTCTTGATATCCTCATCTTTTAAGCCAAGTGTTTGCATAATTTGCCATTGATATTTTGCAGTAACATTTTTTGCAACTGCTTTACTCTAAAAGTAATAATCATTTAAGAAATAACATATACGAATATTTTATGAATTAATAATGGATTCTTTACTTTTGTTCCTTTGCTTTTATCTTTTATTACTACATCTTCTATAACTTCCTCAATTCTCTTTTCGTTTGGAAATTGTGGTGGATATCCATATAATTCCATTTCTCTCTTTAACTTATCAGCACATGCTTTAATAGGCATACCAGTACAATGAAAGCCAAATGGAAAAAGGACTTTCTTCCCTAAAAGACGGTTGTATCTTATCGCAAACTATAAGTTATACAATAAATTAAAACTCTTATTTAATTTATATTTGTATAAATTATCTTGTTATTATAAAATGCTTACCTCACATTTTGATAATGAAAATGTGTGACCAAGATGAAGTCTTCCATTCATGTAAGGAAAAGGAAATGTTGCAAGAAACTTTTCGTCAGAATTTGTCTTTGGTTCCAAAGGTGCATCTGCCTCAAATATTTTTTCAGCTTCCCATTTTGTTTGCACATCTCTCTCAATTTTTTGAAGATACTCTACTTTAAATGTCCCCTTCCTTTCTGTTGCCTATTTGTAACAAATAATTATAAATATTAGGTTGGTATATATGAAATGTTGTTTCTTTGAAATTTGAATTTGACACACCAATATTAAATATTAAATTTTATTTTATTGTCAATCACATAAGAAATTATAATCAATATTAAGAATATTTACAATGAATATGAAAATTTAATAATTAGCTGCCATTAATAATCAAAATACTCGAGAAATTTTTTTATGAAATCTTAAATTTAGAAAAATGCCATAAAAGCTTTTAGAAACATAAATTTAGTGTTTGAGAAGGTTAAAAACCTATTTCGTTTGGATAATTTTTAATGCATAAATTATTTTTAAAAATATTGTAAATAAAGTTTGTATCATAAATTCTTATTTTATACAGCATGTAAATTTAATAAATAATTTTAACTAAAAAAACTTCCAATTTTAATAAATAAGTAAATATATAAATTAAAATATAAAAATTATACAAATAAGTTAAAATATGGATTTATTAAATAAGATTTAATTAACATTTAAAATAAAGCAATTAATCAAACAAAATAGTTCTCTGTTTAAGTAATACAAGCTAAGTGATTGAATTTTATTAATTACAGCTGGTACATTTTATCCCTATAGAGGTTATTTATCTTAAATTGTCAATTACTATTCAGATTCTGATTAAGTACAGTAATAATGAATGAATATAGTTTCCAAAAAAGTAGTATTAGTACGTACCATTTTGTTAAAGTTACAAGTTCCAACAAAATCTGACTTAAGTACGTAAGTGTTGAATACCATGTGTTAACGTTCTTACAAGATACTGAACAGGTTCAATAGAAAATGATGCAATTTACACAGAACATTAGATTCGAATAGAATCAAACATACTATAAACTCTTATAGTCCAAGTTACAGTACCGCGCCAAAATAATTTACTTATAATTCTCAATGAGAATTGATTGTAAATAGTCTACCAAATAAAAAAAAAATTTACACAGGTAAACGAATAGATGATAAATGTTTCATTAAGTGATACAGTGCTTGATAAAACATAAAAGTAAAATTTTTAAACAAATTTTACTGAACTATATAAAGAAATCTATATCAGAAAAAAATATTTTCATGTATATTTAAAGTTATCCATATATTTTATTTAAAAAGTTTTTAGTTTATAGCTAAAGTAATGATAAGAAATACTTATTTATCAATTTAAAATATGTATTTCATTACGTATTATCACAAAAAGGCAACGGTGGCAATGAAACAGATTTGGGGAATTGATCAAAAGAAATTCAAAGAGATTATAATAAAAAAATACGAATGTTCGATTGTCTATATACGGGACAGAAATCTGGGAATGGAAAGAATGGAACAGCATAGAAGCGGTACAAGATAAATACTTGAAATGGATCTTAGGATTTGATTGGAATACACCCAGATATGTAGCAAAAGAAGAAACTAAAAGAATGAAATTGAGAGTAGAGACATAAAGGAGAGCGGTGATATTCGAAGAAAAAATAAAATGGGAGTCTGACAATGAAATCCTAAAAGAATGTTTTGAAGGAGATAGAAAAATGACAAGATAAGAAGGCAAAATGGGAAGAAGAAAGGAAAAAGTATTATCAGAGAAATAGAATAGCAACGAAAGAAGTAAAGACGAAAAGCGAGGGAGGAATCAGTATAGCGATGGAAACGATAATGAGAAATGTATATATATATATATATATATAAGGATAATGGTAATTCAATAAAATACAAGGATTGTAATATGATAAATGATATAAGGAATTGCGCGCGGTTGGATTGCCAAGATACTTAACGGAAAGAGAAAGTAAAGCAGAAAAGAAGCAAAAGATCATAGCAAGGTTTAGATACGGGAATGGGGAACTAGACAACAAATATTAAGAATCGAAATAAAATGAAACATGCAGATTTTGTGAAAAAGAATGTGAAACAGTGGAATATGTAACGAGGAGATACAAGAAATTAGGAAATTACGAATCTGGGAAGGCATACACATGGACGGAGGTATCTACCGAAAAAAAAGAAAAAAAAATTTGCAATTCAAGGGAGCAAAGGGAGGGAAATAATCATGAGCAAGGAACCACGCTAGAAAGCAGACATAGGACAACAACGAAAAATATAGTAAATAAATGTTATCAAAATATAGTATAACAAGAAGTAAATGTAAGATGTATGTAGAACACATTGTATCCCTTGCAATGGCGAAAGGCAAGCAATAACATTTTACATTACGTATTAACAGAAAGAAAATTTAGCTACACGTTAAAATTTACAGCGCGGTAAAATTTATATAAAAATGCAAGATTTTTATATATTTAAGAATTAGTTTCATAAAATGAAAGTAAAAGATAGTATATTAGAATAAACACCAATCTTCAATAAATATGAAAACAAATAAGTTTTTAGTAAATAAAAGGTTTTATTTATCGTATTTAATTTATTTATATTTATAAAACATATTTTAAGAAGCATAAATGGTATTAATTTTACTTCACAGTTCTTTATAAACAATACAGATTTTATTGTTATTCCACATTATACGTTTATATAAATATGCTTACATACGTGTAACTGATTTTAAGCCTAGTATCGAAAAACATTTTTCCATTATAATTGCAGTAGCTTCTGTTAATAAAATACGGCCGATATTCACGTTCACTATCTCCCCAAGTTCGTTTTTTTCAACGCAATAACAGTTATCATAAAATTCCGAAAAAGCGCATGAAATCTCGTAACAATACTCGCAGAGGTGATGCAAATATAAATTGTTTGTAATTTTTATTAGTACATCAGGAAATTTAATTAATACTTTGGCTAACTTCCACTCCTTCTCGTGTTCTAGTGAAATTGGAGTATCCTCTGCTATTTTACGTAATTTTTCCTGCGAAATATTAGCAGCCCTTGCAATAGAACGTATTCTTGTTAAAGCATATAGCAAGTACACTGCAGTATTGCCTTTATCTTCCAACATTTTATCAAAAGAAAATACGTATTCGTGATTTCTGTTGTGCGATAAGTCTGCATACTTTATGCACCCATAAGCAATAGATTCTTGAGCAATTTTTAATTCTTCTTCCGTAAGTACTTTGTCACGTTCCTTTTCTATCAGTTTCTCTAATGCTCTCTTCAAACCTTAAATAATAAATAGGGATGTGAAAAAATTGTCCTAACTATAACATGATGAATATTTTATAAGGTTTCATAACTTTAGAAAGTAAATTACCTTCATCAAGTAAATCACTTAATTTTACTGTATCTCCAGATCTAGTTTTAAATTTCTTTTTATCATTGCCAAGAACTACACCAAATCCAACGTGGTCTATTCTATGACGACTTTCTATAATACTTGCTCGCTTAGCACAGTTCTTTAATACTTGAAAATGCATAGATTGACCAGCATCTGTTACATATATTACCTATATATAAATAGAATAGACACAGATATAAAAATAATATATTTTACTAAAATATAATATTGAAATATATGCAAAATATACCCAATCTGCTTTTTCTTCTTCTATACGTTGCTTAATAGCCGCCATGTCTGACGTATCATAAGTAAAACCACCATCGGATTTTACAATGGTCAGAGGAATTTCATTGTTCTCTTTGCTCCACATTACTTTTCGTCCTTCATCTTCTTCTAATAGCCCTTTCGCTTCTAAGTCTTTTACTATAGCTTCCATATGCTTTTGATAAAAAGATTCCCCTCTTTCTATCAACTTGATATCTAGACGAGTGTATATCTTCTCGAATTCTATATTTAAAACATAGGTATTTTACATTACAGTTATAAATATTCCAGTTTTTTAATTTTCGCTTCGATTGTTTTACCTTTTCTGGAAACATCACAAATTAGTTGCCATGCTTTTATCATATCAGAATCAAATGCTTGCAACTTAACAACACAGTTGTAAGCGCGCTTTTTAAATTCTTCATCTCCATCAAATCTCGTCTTTGATTCCTTATAAAAACTCTACAAATTTTATAATAATTTATTAAAATAGTTCTTTACAATTATAATATACATAGAGCTAATTGTAAAATAAAAATGTATTTAGAATTACTTGAAGATCCGTAATAGGTGGAGAGATAGATAAATAATCAGGGAACTTATCTTGAAGATGCGCTATCAACATTCCAAATTGAGTACCCCAGTCACCAATATGATTTATTCTCAATACATCGTGTCCTAAAAATTCTAACAATCTTGCGATGCTATCTCCAATTATGGTAGATCTTAAATGTCCAACATGCATTTCTTTAGCGATATTGGGACTAGAGAAATCTACAATTACTTTTTGTTTTTTTGTATATGGTGGAAATGCTTCCCCATTTTTTACTAATGTGTTTAAGGTTGATTGTGCAAATTCCCTTTTTAAATATATATTTATGAAACCTGCACCATTGACTTCCAACTTGGAGATTAAGCTTGATTCTTCCACTTTTGACATAATGTTCTTTGCAACATCTTGCGGCTTTGTTCGAATTTCTGTAAAAATATAAAAATAAGTATATCAATATACCCAATATATTCAAATTTAATATTGACATTATTATATATCAATATTTGTACGATGTCTCTTACCATTGTTATTGAGTTGTTTAGAAAGTGGCATGGCACTGTTACATTGGTAATCTCCAAATTTTGGATTATTACTAGATGTTATAATTACTGGAGGGTCACAAACATCAGGATATGCAACTGAGATTGCTTCCTTAAATAAATTAGATAGCGTATCATATATACTGATTACATTGTTCTCTGTCATTTTCAATTTGTTTCCTAACTTTGCTCTTTCAGCTTTGACAGTCTGTTAAGATCAAACAAGAATGGATCATTATTTTGTTCACAATAAAATGAAAGTCATAAAATTATTAGAAGTATTTTAGATAAAACAGACCCTCTTTAGGATAGCCACTCTGTATTTTAATTTAATATTTTCTTGTTCTAATTTTACATATTCATCTATAGGCACAGAATTTATCATAAAATTATTAGTTGTGACATTTTGTCGTAAAAATTCAATTTCTTTCCTTAAAAGAGCTATTTCTGTTTCCTGCAATGTACATATGTAAACTTTATAACCTATATAGTTAAATGACAACTTCAAAGATTACATTTCGCAAATTTTGTTAAATTCTTAAACAGCAAATACAAATCAATAATGTACTTTACCGCCTCGGTTGCTCTTTTGTGGAAATTTTCCAAATTTATGGTGGTCATTCTATTAAAAGTTTACTTTCGGAGATTTTACAAAAATAATGCACGTGGATCTTCCAAAAAATCTGATTTCACCGTTACTTAATCCAAAATTCGGAATCAGATCATATTAATAGTAAATTACAAATGTAAATAATATATAATATGAAATCAAATGTAAGAAAAAGATTTAAAAGATTTTCATAATTCTATGTATATAGAGATATCTGTGTACATGTGTACTTATTTAAATTATAGTTCATATAAATTAGCGGGTCTTCTTACAGAAAATATTTGCATAATTTTATTGTACAAAAATACAAATGTATTCAATAAAAAACTAAAAAGTCATTTAATTGACGACATATATATTAATTTTTTTCGGAAAAATACATTTAATCGATAAATAAACATAATTTACCTGCTAAAGAGCAGGAATTTTTCATAATTGCTTATGCAATATCTGTATAACTTTTAAGAAAAAAATTTGAAATTAATTTAAATGATAAAAAATATATTAATTTTTATTCAAAATTATACATGTAATGGAACGTGAATTAAAATAAAATGAATGGAATTACTAAAAAGATATAATTGTAAATTGTAAAATATTATAGGATGTAAAACAAAACAGATTTTGTTGACTAAATTACTTAAAAGGGTAGTTAAAGAAATAGAATTTCTTTTTATATCAATTATTTATTTTCCATACAAATTATAAACATGTTTTTCAAATACTGTACATATACTGAATTCTATTATATTTTTAAACCTCTAATTTAATGATATATCATTTCGTTCTTTATTTACTTGTTAAATCAACTACTTTGATCCTCGTTTCGTTTTATTTATGATAATATACAGGTAGATCCCATTCTTTCTGATCATTACTTCATTTAATCATTTTTATAATCAAGCTCAATTCTTTGATATGGCAGTTCCAGGATATGAAGAATATAAATTGCAAATAGATCAGTGAGTTTCCTATTTTTGTAAATAATTTAGCTATTATAAGAATCATAGTCGATGTTTTCATAGAGATAGTAATTTCGTAAAGTTAAAATTAAAAAAATTGAATTATTTTCAAATCAATATTTATTTAATACATTATCAATATTTATTTAAAAACATTAATATTTCGACTATTTTATTACTGTAATTTTTAATGACTAAACAAATTACCATAAACAAATAATTTTTACACACGAGTCTCTATGAAAATACTGACGAAAAACTACTACACCTTTTTTTAATTTCAAAAGATTTTACGGTTTACAATAAATGAATTTTTTGTTCTCGTCAAAGTATTTTATGCAGTACACAAAACGTAATCACTGGAACTTTTTCTTTTGATGATTTCTTTTTTATGTAAATATGTACAAAGATATTTAACAAATTTCGTCGGTTTGTCATCGATCGTATCATGTATTGTGTACAGTGCAAATCCTTTCATTTCCTTCCTAATCTACTTCTGCGTTTTTTATCTTTATGGATTTCAATTTTTTTCCTTTTTATCTGATATCATCAATATAGAGTGAGAGAGTGCTATTTTCTATCTTCACAGAAGACATAGATAAATATATATTTTTATAATCTTTCCTTATAAATGTAATTCGCTTATTTTAAAATCATTATTCGTTAATGTTAATAATATTAGTGTCGGTGCTTCTTTTTTGCGATTTCAAACTCCTCCCTTTTTTCCTCGTAATTTTCCTTTTTTGTTAAAGTAAAAATTCGCATAACCAAAACGATATTTGAGTATCTTCTAAATATATTGCATAATTCCTTGCTTTTTTAATAATAACGATTTATTTCGGGTCGAGTTAGAACCATCAAATGTTTCTTTATTTAATTAACATCAACAAATTCATTCTCATCGCAATGTATTATTATTTTCGTTTCATATTCTTCCATTTTATGTTTTTCTATATAAATACTCTTCAAATATTAATAATTATTAGTAACAAAAACTAACAATCAAATTTGAAATCAGTCACGATTTCCGAAATTATATTAATGGTTCCAACTCCGCCTTAATATAGACACAATTTAGCGCAAAATTACAATTTATAGATATAATACGTAAAAACGAATCTTACAATGAATTATTACAAAAAAAAGGTAACAATAAGTAAAAACTGCGAAAATTGTGAAAGCTGCCAGTTACTGAACGAAAGCCACATATATTATTATTTAAATATGTAAGTTCCTTCGTTATTCAGTCAATCACTTAGCGAATTTAATTCTCATCCCGAATAAAAAGTGACATATTTCTGACTAAAAGAGAGATCAAAATACATTGCCACTTGTTGCGTAAAAATTAATTAAAGTAAAGAATACAGTAAGTATTAATTATTTCCTTAAAAGTATACATAATTTGTTTCTGTATTATCTTAATATTCACTGCTCCATAGGCAAGTCCTGTTTCAGAACAAGGAATTGATCAGATTAAAGAATACGAAAAAAAGATTCCTGTGCATTCACAATATGTGTAGTCTCTGTGAGAGATGTGATTAAATAAAATTAACTGTAGGATTTTTAATATATGGTCCTCTACTCTTTTATGTGATCGTTACTGAAAAACAGAATCTGAATGTCAAACATTTCTGGTCCATACATCGAAATGATATTAAGTACGAAACATAAACAAGGTTTTGAATGAACTCTGTTGAAAGTGCGCTCAAATTTAGAGAGCTGCGATGAAGTCACGTTATTACGTAGTACTTGTTCATCAAAAAACTGGAGAATCACGCTCAAGGATCGGATTTTATTTTTATGCTCTTGAACTAATTTCAATGTTCTCCGATTGAAAAGCATTAAGATGATTGTATCACCAAGTTAGAGAGAAGAATATCTCTGTTCGATGGACGTCGTCCGTATCTAGTGCGCGCAATCGATAGAATCTGATGTACTCGCTTCAGTAAATGTGTAGTAGAAAGATAAAAACAAACGAAGTACGCTAAGTAAGAAAAGTCATTCGTGTAAGAACTATAGAAAGAGGAAAAGAACAAAAAAAGGAGAATAAGGAAGAAAGATTTTAGAGTAAGAAATAAAATGATTACAGGAAATACAAACACATCCCTCTAATCTAAATGTCGCTGCCTAAGAGTGGGTGGGTTTGCACAGCTGTAAGTGCGTTTATTAAAAGACTCTTCCAAAAAGTAAAAATCATTATTTTCTTTCATCTGATCATTGAGGATTAAAAAGCTTTGCAGCAAAAAATTCTTACCGTTAGTTGTAATACAGCTAAGAAAAAAAAGAAGAAAAAACAGTTCTACCAACAAAAAGCTTAAGAAAAGATCTGTTGTAATGATTACTCTTCAACCTTACTTGGTTGGATAATTAAAAAAAGAGAAAAAGAGAACTATAATGATAATTGTAAGCAAGGAAACTTAAGAAATCATAATGGCATTATCTCTCTATTCAACTTCCATTTCGTTTAAAACTTAGAAATCACTTAGATAACTTTATACACGATCATTTATAACAATGTAAATCGTAATCATTGCATTAATATTTAACATATATATTCTTATATGTAATATATGTATATCTGTGTGTGGATGTCTTGTCTGATCTATTTCCTAGTTTAATAATAAAACTATAATACTAAATTATGTTGGTACCACGCCTTTCCGAGATCAGAGTCTGTTTCTCATATTATTCTTATTTTTTATGTATTTTTTCTATTTTTTTCTCTTCTTCATTTTGGTATACATACACTATATATCCCCGACACGCATTTTTTTCCATACCAAATTTATTGTCGTTAATTTCAACTTAACTTTTATTATATCTCTTTTATTAAAATCGCGACAAATTCGATCGTTTGCAAGCGAATGACGGAATATTCATAAAATATATATATTTTATATATATATATATATATGATTATATCTGTTTTAATATAAAATTTACAATTTCGTCATCTGGAACGCGCTTCCTGCGGACCACAAGCAGGAAATCCTTTCCACGATACGTTAAAACACGCGTACCAATTCTTTTTGTTTTTAGTACAATTTCTTTCAGCTTTTTGAATCAAACTCAAGCTCGGGCTGGCCAGTACTTCGAACGTGTGAAGGTGTACATGTATCCCTGTATGTATGTGTAATATATTTATGTATCGTGTATTTCAAGTTCTCTTTAAGGAGTTTTATAGAAAATGTTCGGAAATACTGAACAAAACAACACCTAATTAGAATTAAAAATTACATGATAAGATTAAAAATCATGCAAAAAAAGTACATTTATACAACAATCGCCCAATCTACTTTCTGTTTGTAAAAATAAACATCGAATAAACACATGATTCTATATGTTTCATATATATTTTTTCCCTTCATTTAATAACAGAACATTTTCGATAGAAACTCTGTTATACATAGATGCGAAATGTATGTACTCATGTATAGTAAGAGCGTGTTTACAATCATGTATTCACGCTTAACCCCTTGAAGCGTACATTTTAATGACCTTCACAAAAATTTACAATTTAGAAAAAATGAGAAAATAAAATCTTAGAAATATTTACATATTTCATATGTAGGTGAATTAAAATCAAATTTTGGTATTCACACAATGCATGATATGAATATTATATTTATTCTACAAATATCATATTTATATCCCTGGTGAAGGATGAAAAAACGAATGTGGGATGAAATAAAAAGAACTTAATATTGGTGGTTGTATAAAATAACCATAACACTTTAAAGGGTTAACATTTTTATGTATAATCGTGTGTATGCGCGTATGGATGAATTTTTTTATGTGATGGTAGGCACTGATGGGGGTGGATGGCTGCATGGCGAGCAGGTTCAAGCAGGCTAATCCTTGATCAATCTGTATATGTGATGCTGTGCACCGTGCTCGGACGTCGACACCTCAAACACGTATGCTGTGCACAATAAAGTTTCCTGCGTATCCCTGTTCGTTACAACCTGCAATTTAAAATAAGAAATCAGAACATTTTGATACTTATAAAAAAAGAGGGTAGTAGATCGATTTTGCACATCGCTGCCGAAAGCTTAAACAACAATTTAGAACACACAGTGTGAACTCAGAATTGTTTCTTTCTGCTTTAGTACGTTTAATTTAAAATATATGTATATTAGATGTATTTAATTCTTCAATTGCGTATTTTTTCTGCTACAGTATATTTAATTTTTAGAAACAGCAGAAAGAGCACATAATTTAAAAATTAAATATACTCCATATTTTTACGTAAATTATTTACGTAAATTCTGTATAGCATAGAATTTTAGAAACAACATTTAGAAAAGTAAATAATTATGTATTACTTTATTTGAATAAGCAATTGATTTTTCTTCGAGTTATATTTTACTACTTAGCTGTGAAATATATTCTTATTATTATTATTGTTTAGCCCGTGCCTTTCGGCTTGGACGAACTTTCGGTTTTACATCTCTTATGTCTAATTTCCCTTCTTATATGTCTAGCTGTGAAATATAATAATTCCTTATTTTATTTAATATTTTGTATTTGAAGAAATATTTTCTGAAATAATATTTGAAATAATTCCTGATTCTACTATGGCAAAACTGTCAATTCCATTAAGCTGTAAAAAAGATTTACCTATATTGTCTATAACTCAAACATATGGAAAAAATATAAAAAATTTTAATTAATATTAAAATCAAAATTATTCGTTATTTTGTTTAAAGGAGTTAATTAAAATTATTATGTATTTGTACTTGGAAATGATTTATTTATTTAAAGTATGTAATAACAGATAATATTTTAAATTACTTCACACTTGTAGTCGATTAAGTGATTATGTACAGTAGCTACAAAATGTACAAATAGTACATACATATTTGTATATACCTTTATTTTTCAATAAAGCGTTTTTTATTAGGTTCTTAAGTACGAAATTTTTGTAATCATATGAAGTTACTACTAACAATAAGTGATACGAAATTTATTATAGTTTGACTGAATTAATAAGTATATAAATGCATTAATAATTGCAATGCTGCACAAATACTTTTTATAATTACTATACGTGTTTAAATAGCTAATTATCGAAACTATCAATTTTCAAAATTGTATATGTTGGGAAAAGAGAAAAATATTCTGGTAAGAAATTGCATATCATACCTGGAGAATGGTGAAATTCTCGAGAACGCTATTCATCATGTACTTTTCCGGCAGGTGCTTCAATTTATGTATAAAGTTGATCATATACTCGCACATAGGTGAACGGCTAATACGATAGACGAACCTGCCATTCTCGAACCTAGCATATTCTGTCTCCACTTTTTCCACCACCTGTTTTCCGAAAGAGCAGACTTTGGTCGAACACGTTATCGTCATGTTCTCGTTACTCTCGTACCTATAAAAAAACAAGTTTGACCAGTGCGGAAGATTCCTTTGGTAATTTTTGATAATTAATTAAAAATTATTTTGGAAAAAATGGAAAATTGGTCCCAATCTTTGATAAAATCTTTATTTGATGTTTATTCGTTCAAATACATTTTTTTTATCTTAGACATTTATAAAGATAATTACACATATATATACGCATTAGAGACTTTACTTCTGCTCGGTCAAACAACTTCAAACACGAAATGAGAGACCAATACTACCAACGTAACGATTGAATGTAAAATTGAGTAGAATCCAATGTATCCGTAATTCCGTAATTTAACGTATTGAAAGGAATTCCCGGAATTAATGTTACCGATTTATTCTGATTAGAGTAGATTTTGTGCAATTTTTCCATGAAATAGAGAATAAAATGAAAACAACAGCCGATGGTCGGTAATTAAATTTCAGAAAAAACATAAACCAAAATCACAGTACAAATCCAAGAAAAATATATCAAATAAAGCTTCGAATACTAATGGTTAAATTCAAATGGAAATTTATCAAAAAGTGTCATTTGAATCGTATTAGATCAAATTAAATTACGTAAAAAGAGAATTGAATGTTCTTTCTAAATTGTGTCAAAAGAACTATAAAAGGTGTATAAAAAAATCTTATATATTAGTTCATAAATGTCATTGCCGTCTAAGATTTAAGCTGTTTCCGTAGAATGCGTATAACTGTAATATTAATGAATTGTTTCATCTCTTAATGTCCTAATCTATGTTCTCATTGTATTTCTTTTATCATGTATACCTCAAATCTAATCATGGAAAAACACTTCCTTTTGTTTTACAAAAGATATTGCTTATTTCATTTAATGCGTGCTGCAAGAAAAATTAAAAGTTCCATTAAATGACAAACGGGACAATTAAAGACTCGCAATAAAAATTACATTCGCCTATATTTGTCTTCTTTTAGCGGAAACAAAAGATTATTTTAATTTATCTTAAATTTCTGTTCAAGGTATCTCAATTTTCAAAAAAGTTCAAATAATTTCATGAGCCATTATATGTCCTTAAAATTCTCTTATGTAACCATAAAGTGACATTAAAATCAAAAAATGAAAGAAATGTACCAACTTATTATGTTTTTATGAACTTCAATTAGTAAATTACCGTGGGAGACGACCCTGGTTTGTTTTAGATCTTTATTAATTAAGCATTTCATTACTTACTGGCTTGTTACGCCGTAGAAGGCTCCAGCCTCGTCCTGAATGTTCGTATTGAGATCAGCCCAGAATTTAACCAGGAAGAAGGCCGCCTGTGGTCCCTTGTCGTAAAGTTCCTTCAGGCCGCCCTTTTTTTCTGGGAACTTGTCATATATTTGTCTGACATCAACAGCCTCTAGCAATGGATCCGCGTAAGTCGCGGATCCTCCTATGTGGACGAACAGGTGCTTGTGGTACTGTAAAGGAAAAACACGGAAAAAAAACAATTCGAATTGTTCGTCGAGATGAAAGTGCGACTTTCGGTCAACAACGCCTATCCCTAATTACTCCAAGCATTAATTTAACGGGGGTAATTTAATCTCTGTCTCGCTTTAAATATCAGCCGACACTTTGAGAACTCGAAATGAGCGAATAACTATTTGACTTTATCGCGACTACTTCGTACAGATGGAAAAAAGCTCCCGTTAATCTGGATATAACGTTGAATATACGATTTCTTAAGTGGTATAACCCTTTTCATAGTTTTTCTTTTATACCGGCAGAAAGTTTCAACCAAGATGTTGTAAAAAGATTAAAGAAAGTTAAAGTAGGAATGGTGTGAATTCACTTTTTATTATACATAGATATATGTACACCTATATTCTAATTTCATGAAAGACAGTTAATTGAAATATCGTTAATATGTTTCCCAATGTTAACAATATGTTGTTTTTCTTATATAATTTTTTTTCCAATATAAGTTTATATTTATATAACATTTCTTTCTTATTTTTAATTATAGAATATACCAGTATTATTTTGCAGAATATGTACATCGAGTCACCTTGTATATTATTTAATTAATAGTTTTGCTATTTAATTTCACATATACATCAATGTATAAATCGTTAAATGTGATGTTTCGAAAGCATTTATCATAAATAAAACCACTTTTGACATGTTTATTCAAATATACAATATATTTTCTATAAAGAAAAATAGAGATTACAAGTATAATACAATGTATGTAAGTAGTACTATTACAAATTTTTCCCTCAACCGTTTATAAACATCGAATGAAGTAAGGATTAATATTATAAAAATAAGAAGTTTGTTCATTATATCTACGTTATCGTAATATATGTTATTCTAGTAAGCTTTTCATGGTCTTTAAGATTTTTTCTATCTAATTGTTTCTTCAATCATGGTTTTTTCGATTATATTTTTATTCCTTTAAAAAGTTTTTCTAATTTTGAGTTCTAATAAATCTGTATGTATGAACGATGAAAGCTGGCTCATTTTTTCATTCACTCAAATGTTTTATATTTATTAGTTTAAAAGCTACATTTAAAGATGATATAAAATATTTATTACCCTTAAAATTACATTGTTATTATTCTATCAAAATATAAATAATTGATTTATGAATCTATGGTGATTTTACTTTTGATTAAATTTAGCTATTACTTGACTGTTAAATGTACAAAAATGTACAGAGTATATGTATATGTATAATATGTAAAAATATCCAAGATATGTAGGATAAAATATATAAGATAGACGAAAGTAATGTAATATGTAAAAAGATATTCATGATATAGTATGTATAACATGTATGTACGGTATGTATAATCCACGGGAGAATTAACAACTTTTTTTAAAATCTCCGATTTTAATTGCCCCAAAATTAAAAGATTCAAAAAACAAAAGAAGAAAAAGATTGAATCCAAAATAATTCAATGACCTTAACAGGATTTAATTTTTCAAATCCCATTAGCACCTACAAGCGTCATATTTTATCTATTTTATAATACAGTGGAATCTCTGTAATTTGAATCTCTATAATCTGCGAACATTTACAAGGCTATAATTTAGTAGAAAATATGGTAAATCTAAGAATTTATTAGAAACATTTGAAAATTATTATTTCGTTTGAAATTCTGAATTGTAAGGAATTTATACATTTAATACTACATATGTATAATACTATCATTCTCGCTATGTATTCCGTTTCCATTTCTTTGGTAGTTGCATTATTAGGTTGTAACATCAACGAAAATGTCCGACTTCATCATAGCAACTTCCCAAACTTTTCTTTCCCTCAACAAATATTTTTGTTTCTATAGATCATTTTATATATTATTTCAAAAGAACGTAATTGCCGTTCAACATGTGTTCAACAATATCTAACGAATAATATCAATTCAAGAAAAATTGTTTATTCAACGAATATATACATATATTTATATACGCTTTTTATACAAAAATGATAACATAAGGATATCATGTAAAATGTAGCGCTATCGAACAGGATATTATTCTTTATAGAAACATACATAAAAAATAAAGAATAAAATTTGTTTAAACAAACTTTCGCTTCTTAGAAAATCCATCTTTATATCTACATTATTTATGCGTACAACATGTATATTGTATTATAATCTTACATAAATACAAAATTCTAATCAATTAATCATTTTTTCCTTGATACTTCTAAAAATTATATAGTCGAATCTAACTCGGATCCTCTATAATTCAAAAACCTTTACAGATCGAAATACATATAATCATACTTTACCTTGAATTATTTGTTACGCATTTAGGTATGATGTTTTACCTGTTTAACTCGAATTTAAGAAGCTTAACTTTTGCAAGTCAAAGTGCACGTCTATAAATCTGCTGTCTTTACAATTCGATAATAGGTAAGTACAGGTTGCGATGAAAAATCGTATTTCTTCACATATATCCTATACGACGTAAACTATAATTTATCTTTTTAAGTAAATAATTGGCCTTTAAAAGTTGAATTTGTCTTCCTAGAAACTCTACAATTCGGAAAATGTTAATCTTTGTAGAATTCCTCTATAAGCTGTTTTTGTTTGAAAAAATTTCTTTTGTTCCAAAAATTCGATAAATCAAAACCTCTTCAAAGTACCTTGAGATTCGAATTATTAAGGTCTGACTGTATTTTATATATATTTCAAAATAAATTCTTGAAGTTTGTTATCTTGCGACACTCAAGATAAAAATTACCGGAATTTTGAATTATAGGAATCGAAAGTTTAATTCGTTTTCATTTTTACCATCCGTACTTTTTCCCACTTTCTGTACGAAGCAAATGACCATTCATCTGACAGTCAAGCTGAATATTTGTGGACATTTTATTTTGCGCAGGAGTACTTACAATATCCTGGTCTCTCTGTTGCTCCATGTAGGCCGAGAACTCTACAAGCCTAAGCTTATGGGTTGCGATGGCACGTCCTTCCCAGGGCGGGGGTGGTTGAGCCTGGACCATGTCACCGCTCGAAACCGCTGTCGCTGGTTTTCCGGTATACGCCGGCTGCGAAAACGGTTTGACATCTTGTGACGTTCCTGGCTGCAGACCCGGTTGCCAGAATTGCTGAAAACAGGACATCTGCTTTTTTCCCTTTGTAACGCTGAACAAATTTACCAAGCGTCTCGCCATTCAAGCACTACGATGGTTACGGTTAGTATTAGCATATATTTATGTTTTTTTAATCACATAGATATTCACTTTTATTTTTACGATTATTTTTCTTTATTAAATAAAGGTCATATTACTCTAATTGATGAACTGTTTACGGGGAAAATTTTTGAATACGTCTTCACGATGTGATTTTATTTGCCTTTCTCATTTCTTAGTGAAACAGTAGTTTGTAAAATATAAGGTGAATACACTTAGGCTTGATGCAGACGAGCGATTTGCGTCAGCATTACCGCTGCGTCGCGCTGCGCCGTGTCGCTGCAATTTGCTGCTACTTTTTGGAACAGCATATATTTGTATGAAGCAGCTTACACGGGATGCAACTTTGAACAGCAACTATAGGCAGTGAGTTTGCCTCCAACCATACAGATGTTCGTGCTGCTTGGCCACGAACGAAATGCTGACACTCGACAGTATATTGCTTTATATTAATTTATATAACTCAATCTTTTTACACGAGCGGTTTGTGGCTATTATATTACTTTTTGCACTTAATTCATCAAAAGATTTTGGGGTCATATGAAAATAATTACAAAATTTTCCCTCATGTCAGTAATAAAGGAATGTATTCAATATTTTCTCCTTGTCATAGACTAATATAGTCTTAAACAACACATATAAAGAAAACGCAATTTCTAATAATTCTTAATAATGAATTACCGTATCCATGGATAAATTCTAACTAAACAAATATACAATCTGAAAGTAAACGCAAAATGCTGTGGCAAATTAACGCAAAACGCTCTTGTAAATTGAAAGAAAAATTGGACTCGTAAACGTTGTGGCAAATTGCTGCAACGCGTGACGCGTTGACGCAAACTGCTTGTCTGCACTAGATTTTATCATTTTTACTGCATTGTCTTCCATAATTATAAAACCACCCTAAACTTTTCAATTCTTGTATTTGAAATCATATTAAGGAACATTCCTTCAGAAAAGAACAGGTTATTGAAAATGCCTCGATTGAAATATGAAGCACTAGAACCAAAGAGATGCAAGTGCTACTTTTGACATTTTCGAATTAAGAACAGAAATAGTTAGTTAAATCGTTAAATATAATATTGTAAATAATTTAAATAATTCAACTAGAAAAATTATCTGTTAAACAAATAATATCGAAATAAGTTCGTATCAAAGGGATGCAAATAATTTATATTACGCATAAACTAAAAGATGCAATTCGTTAGAAATTTGTGTATACTATATATCAAGCATTAAATGTAATTTCATTTTCATGACCTTACGTGGAATTTTTTTAATAGCTTTGAATTTCAAACTCAACTTTTTCGATATACAAGGAAATGTCACTTGCATCCCTTTGGTTCTAGGTACCTCTACATATGAGTAGACTGCGGATTTTCCTGTCTATTCAGATGTTTATGAATATAATTAAGAAAATAAAATTTAGATAGAAAGTTGTCTTATTTAGTGAATATTATAGAAATTACTATATTCTGAACATTTTATGCATTTTTATAAATTATTTGCATTTTACATATTTCTCATAACAATATTAAAATCCGTAGTCTAAATATGACAAATACTTCCCATACCAATTGTATATATACTATATATTCCATGACTTCTTAATTTCACGAAACTAAAATAGCTTCGAACATGTTAGTTGTTGATCTTGAAAGAGAAAATGATGTATCTTCCAGTTTCTAATGCTGTATTGTGATGCTTTTGCATCTTTTGCAAGACTTTTGCAAGATAAATTTTACTATACGTATATTTAACATGTTCAACACGTTCAACTTTCTAGGAAAGTATTTTCGATCCGTGGATCATAACTCAAGCTTTATATATATAAAAAGTATTTCTTTCTAAATATTTTGAATTTTTGGTTACTTTTTGTATTTTACAATCTCATCGCAATATATTTAATATTAATTCATACATATAAATCTTTGATATACAAATGTTAAAATAAAATGAACACTGATGTGCAAATATATTTATGTATATATAAAAAAATTTCTGAACAGTTGTTGTCAACCAATAATGCATACTGTTTATTGGAAGCATATAGTGACGAGCGTGTAAATAAGAAACTTATTAATTGCAAATAAATGCTTACTAATTATAAATATTATGATGAGCTTTTTCTATGTTTTTCTAATAATACAGAATTTTTAAATATATTTCTTGTAGCTTTTAAAGTACTATACACGTATATGGAAATTTTTTAAATTCCTATTCTGAATAATAGCTACAAACTAAATCAACATTGGAACTACCACAGTAATCGAAATAATCAATCTTAATTGATAGGTTTACAACTGTACAGTTTTGAGAGTTTAAATGAACTTTTCTTCCTTGCATTAAGTATATATCTTTTCATGTATTTCACAATTCTTTTAGTACAAATCTTATTGGTTAGTCAGTTTTAAATTTGGCATAGCTTTCTCTATTTACATGCTCGCTAGCGTAACTTATGATCCACTAATTAGAAATATCAATTGAACATATCAAACAATGCAGTTTGTAGGTTCCGAAATGTAATAGCAGGAAGAGATTTCATTTTTCTTTGTAAGCCATCGAGCCCTTGGGTGAGCAGTCATCGTCACACTTTGCAATAGGGCACAGAAAAATTTATCAAAAGAAATGAACATAATACTAAATGCACGAAAAATTAAATTACAAAAAAATAAAAAAATATATGTATAAGAGAAACGTACGCGCATAACAATGAAGGATATAATATATAAATAGTAACTGTATTACGTGAAGAGAGAAAGACAGTTTGGTAAGACACAACGACGCCTCACAACAGGTAATTAATGTCCAAAAATTTCATATACAATATGCACACTCGTATATGTATGTGTATATATGCCCAGGTGATATACATACGTAAAAAAGATAGAGCAACGGACAAATTGAACAATACACAACAAGGGCCCCCAGGGGCGTAGCAGCAGAGAGCAAGGGGGTTCCATTTATATGAGGATGGTTAGTTCTTTTCGCACAAGCTTGAGAGAGAGAGAGAGAGAGAGAGAGAGAGAGAGAGAGAGAGAGAGAGAGAGAGAGCAGGAAGAATAATAAGGAGAGTAATCGAAGGTGGAGATGGTAATTTCAAAGTCGCGTAAATACTGTCCTCTTACAGTCCGCTAATATTACTGTCCTGTAATGTTCTTCTTTTTTTAAGTGACGATAGCAAGGCAAATGAGAAGAAGATTAGGAAGAACAGCAGCCGACTGGATAAGAGATAAAGATAGAAATTGTAATTGTGTACTTGTGTGTAGATGTATATGTAAAAATGAAAATTAAGGAACTAAAGAATTAAATTTAGAAAAAGTGAAGAGGTTATTTGCATCGTTTCTATAGAATTTCACTTTTTATACTTTTATCAAGCATGTTTTTTGAGAATCATCATACAATAAAATGAATTGTTATACAAATTTATATTTGAGGAACGAGATAAATTTGAAATAATGATTGGTCAAATCTTCCAGAGATAAAAGAAACAAAGTATGTTTTTGAATAAGCATTATTGTATGAATTGACAATAATTGATTAATAATAATTTCAGAGATGTTTGAACGGGTAATTCCTGGATATTGAAGCAGAAAGATCGGAGAACAAATACGAGAGTATTTTCTTCTATTATGTGTATGTACATGTCATCCACGAGATATTTAAAAAAAAGCAGGTGAAGTGAGTTTAAACAAAATCACACGTGTGTGATCGGTCTCTCGCAAGCGGATTAGAGACGGTTACAGGGCGAAGCGGTTAGAATGAAAAGAAAACAGATACGATGTCAAAGAAGAAGCCAAACTGATAGTGTATGTGATAGCAATTAAAGTTTACATCCTCAAGACGACGAGACACCGATCGTTCGTCCAACGAAAAATAAAAGCGATTACGAGGGGCAAGAGATGATCGAGAGATCGCGAGCGTCGTTGATCAGGAACACATTTTACTTTCTAAATCAACTTCCGTGTTACCTCTTTTCTATGTATACAAGTAATACATCTCCACCTTGAAAATTATGATTGACTTAACCATCGTAGTGATATAGATGAATAAATAGCCTGCGGATGTTTATGCATGGGCGGAAAATTTAAAAGTACATAATGTATAGCAGCATATAATTAATATATAAAATATTCGAAATAAATATTTAGAACATCTATCTTTCTTTTTACATTTACAAAGATATAAATTTGTACAAAAATCCGCAGTATAGTGATGATTAGTTTGCGAATGTTTATGCATTTATGAAAAATTCAGTGTTGCAAAAATACACAGAATGCACATAATATGCAAAAATATATAAAATATCCAAAGTATACTTTTGTATAGTATATCCTTGCTAAAAATTTCTGCTTAGTTTCCATTTCCTTAACTAAATTAATAAAACGCGAATTTGCATAAACATCCTCAGTTTAGTGCTAGTGTAAAAAAAGAAAAGAAATTTGTGGTTTTTAGTTGAATCTTTCTCTCTTTACGTATCGTGTCGAGCAAGCGTGTCTCGTCGTCTCACCCCAAAGCTCGTGGCTCCTTTTTTTACTTTTTTTCTCTGGAGTATTTTTCTGGTTGCGTAATATGTAAACAGAAAAAATAGACTGTTCAAACAGAAAAAAAATTTGTTCCAAGGGGTGCTCCGTGATCGGGACTTACCGCTCCGGGATAGGAGACAGGGGTGGAAGCATGAAGGGCAAGGGGCCCCACGAGGGCGGGGGGCATCTTGTTGTGTATCGCACTCCCAGCTGATACTATCTGGGCGCTCGACATGCTCGACATAGTCTGCAGCGCCTTCTCCTTGGCGGCATGATCCTAACAAATCGTCAAACCGATTACAACGCATTGCCGACTGTCGGTGAAATCTCAATGGTATGATAGTTCTTGTTTGTTTTCTTTTTTAGCGAATTATGAGTTTATTGTCTCTCCTGTTTCGTAAGACTTTTATATTAGTTTTAATAAAAGTTATCTATTATTTCTGATGGCTTGGTATTGCTTTTTAGTGCATTTGCTGGTACATTGATCAGTTAAGAGCAGGTATTTTTTGCAAATAGTGATATATTGATGTTTAATGCAACACATACATGAATCAAACGAAGCCCACTTCGTGGGCTTAAAGTGTCTATTAAATTACATTTACAATCTTCAATCCATGATAGTCTTTTGAATCAATACACGTATCATTCGAAAATATATGTATGCATTTATTTTTTATATACACATAGCAGTAACTACAAAATTTAATGAAATTAAAAAGAATTTTTTATTATGTAATGTATATATAATTTATATATATTTTATATAATATAATGTTATATAATTTAATAATATTAGTATACTTGTTGATTTTAATAAAAAATTATGTAAATCAAAATCTGTTTTTTCGTTACTACAATATATTAACATCTTTTTGTGCTTACAATTTACGATAGTTAAACTTTAGCATTCTGAACTTCTTCTTATATTTGTTTTATTTTTTGGTTATAGCGGTGGATTATACTTGCTATTGTTGTTTGATTGTTACTGGCGAATGTCTTGTCTTATTGATGATGGTTGTGATTAACCTTGCCTTATTTTAAACTTTTATAGGTATCTTTAACAATTTAATAACCTAGCTTAGATTATTTAATTGTAGAATACGTTTTTTAATTTATATTTTGTATTTTTCGTAATAAAAAACATCAATGGCATCTAAGGTGTAATATGTAAAATATAAATTAAACTTAAATATCCAGAAATTAAGTAACCTAATCTTAAATCCAATTCAAACTGTTCACATATCACCTAATGATACTAGTTAAAGGTTATCGTACCTATTAAATCGTTGCAGTAGTTATAATTCTGATGTAATAGAAAGTTTAATGTATTGAATAATAATATAAGCGGGCACGAAATAATTTTTTATAAAATCATTTATATAAAAAAAAAGTATAAAATAAAATTTTTTTTGTTCGGGGCTTAGTTTTCGTGAAATCTAATTCGAAAATTCATCCATATGGATAATTCATGCATATTGTATTTTTATTAGGTATTTATTAATGTATTTCGGAGAATAATTATAAAAATTAAAACATTTAACACAAATCTTTGGATAAAGTTACATTCGAAATTACAAAATCGTTAATTTTTCAACGCCAAAGAGTTAGCAGAACATTATCGATGCTTACATAAGATGTAGCGCTAACGTTTCTATTAATTTTACTATAATATTTTATATCTAAAGGAGTATGTAGACTTTTGTGACTGACTGTTTAATAATTGATTTGTATTCATTTAAATATGAACTGAGAAAATCACAAGATAAGGAGTTAAACTTGATTAAGGAGTTAACGATGATAATTGGTGGTGATAATCTTTTGCGAAGGAAATTTCCGGAGTGACTTGGTTCTGAAATCGACTTTGATTAGTTGCAAAAGCAAATACTTCTTAGAAAAAAAGTAAGTATTTAGAAAAGAATTTTTCAGATACTGTTTATTTTCTCGTGTTTAAATTTGTTTCGTTTAATTGGAATACTTAAAGCAAATATGTTATTGCTATTCTTTCAGAATAAACATATATATTGGTATTTTGGGAAGTTGCATTATACAATTTGTATATATTAATTGAACTATTTGTCGGATATTTCTCTTCTAATAATAACAGCATTTGAGTCTTCTAATTTGCTTCTACCAAAAATCTCACTTTTATGATTCAGTATTTTTACCACTGAATGATTTTTCTAAAGGGAACGGGACATTTAAGAATTGTGGATTTGGCGTGTTATAAAATCATTGAAAAATAATGTTTTTATATCTATCTCATTGTTTTATATAATGTCTTGTATACGTAATTATTTACATGAGGACAGACCTCATCGATTTTTATGACCTCGAAATATGTTGTTAAGATGGTCATTCTGAACAACTTTTCCCAATACATGTTATAAAGTTATAAAATTAATATCGCTCGACATTAATTTCCGAGATATTAACTTCAATTAACTGTAGTTCCCATTACACTTCATTCTTACACATAAATGGCCGCTTTTTTACACAGCCCAACCTAAACAATTTATTGATGTTAATCATCTTTAATAAAAATAAAAAAAGATAAATCAATGGGTTGTAGGATGATCTAGATTAATAATCGGCGCCGAGTCGTGCAGTGAGGCGGCCAATAACACTAGCATGATTTAATTTTTATTTTATTCGATTTTGTAAATTTATTGTTATCACTAGGTTGCATGTGGAGGATATGTATGTATACATTTTGTGTCCATTATTTTGATGAATTAAAGGTCAAAATAAAATACAATATTCCATATATCAATAAATTTATCGAAAATTATTTCACGCTAGCATTGTATACTACTCTAACCCAATCCATAATCCATTATTTTTTGGTTATTTTTCTCATCGATAGGTTGAACTATATAAAAATTCGGCCGTCTATTTCAGAATAAAATGTAATCGTAACATAGAAACCTAAATTCTATTGGAGTTTTCTGTGAACATCTAAGGAACTAAGGCCGATCGGTGGTAACACGTATATGGAAAAGTTGTTCGGAATGATGACCTTGGCAACATGTTCTAAGGTCACCAAAATAGATGAGATGTCTTCTAATATAAATCAGTTTTGTATATTTCTATCTAGAATTTTGTCTGTTGCCAAATGACTATATGTATAGAACATGCATATGTGTAGAATCCTGGATTATCGCGAAAAAGTAACATATGTATTGCATGTTCCGTTGGTTGCGTAGTACGATTTTTAAAGTATTTTAACATCCTAAATATAAGCATTGTAATATTGTAAATGTAAAAAAGACTCTGTGGTATTAGATATATTTGAATACTGGTAAAATACTAGAGATGCTACATTATGTTGCCGAATTACAATATTATGCATTTAAGGATTAAATTATATGTTTACTAAACAATTATAATTTGACAGAAAGATTGTACAACTTTGGTAACATTACGAATAACCGGAACCAAAGTTTCATTTTCTTACACATGCATATTTGCGTAACATTTTTAGGATATTTCCTATTCTTAATAAAATCTTAGTATTTAATGTTGACTATATATTTCAAATTGCACGTATGCCTTAGTATAATTGTTAATATATCGGTAGTTACATATAGCTTCTTTATCGTGCCAAGGATTAAATTAAATTGCATTACGACGCAAATCATCTATAATTTTGTTTAATTATGGAGTAAATATAACAACTGTTTTGAGACTCCTCAGCAGGTGTGTTTCAGTATCGAAAATTTCATTATTTATACACTGTTGGTTGGAGATATATATACAGAGCTTAAAATTAACGAAGTTCGTTGTAAAATTTGTGATGATTTATCATTCACATTTGGTTATGTTAGGCTTTTTTTCTGATCTTTCATGTATTATAAATATAATTTTATTACAAGAGAAGAAGAAATTTTCGGTAAATATTATGCAATTTTATGCTTTGATTGTTCGAGTGACAATATTAGTTATTCGGATGATGATAGTTCCACAGAATACAGTTCTGATTCAGATGATGAATAATAATGAATAGGATCAACAAGAAGACAAAAAATCAGAAAACCATAGTAATCGATCCTGATGTTGAAAATGGAAATGACATTCACGGCGTTGGAGAATGCTTCTTTGTTTTTACAGAAGAGTAGATTGAAAATCATATTTTATGAAAATTAGGATACACTACCTCGGCCACAGATGCAAAACTTTGCACAAATTTTACAGTCCACAATGTGTTAAAGCAAACTAAAAAAAGAAACAGAGTCTAAATTCACGAATAAATTGTCTATAAAAACCAAACATAATATAAAATAACAAACAACACTAATGAAATTACTAACACACACTACCAAAAAAAGAATATTCCATTAAAAAATTTAAAATTCCCATGAAAGATCGAAGATAGCTTCTATTTATTCCCTACTGTGTATCCACACAGATCAAACTGTGTAAAATTAAATCGATGAACGATTTCCCCTGGTTGCCTGCATAATTTCGTTCTCGCCGCTGAATTTCCAACCCCTTGCATCCCCATTCCCTCGCCCCCTTCGTTCTGTCGCTGTTTTAAGCCCGACCTGAGCGCGGTTGATGTCATCGATCGCTATCGAGTGAAACGGCAATGCAGTTGATTGCAGAAACAAGGCTGGTTTTGGGTCGCGAAATTCGCGGGAATTTTGTGCTTTTATCGGAAAGCCGTCGTTTTAATCAGCGCCACCCCCGCACTGTCGAAAATTGCTGACGAAGCGAACGCGAGAGCTTCGTTCCCGTGATATCCGGGAAATTGGCGTGTACCAACCCTTCCATGATCCCCTCTCACGTTCCTCCGCCCCTCAACCCGGTACAGGCCTTTTCAATTTCGTTCATAAATCCGTAATGGAAGAGCCATTACAAGCTCTGCCCATTCGAAATGAAGCGTGCCGCGTAACAATGCACAGCGATAAAGCCTTTCTTTTCGGTCAACGTGTACGGTGAAAAACTGTGAACTTTTGCCTGTTGCCTCTCTCTCTCTCTCTCTCTCTTTCTCTCCCTCTGTTATCTTCTATCCTTTTATATGTAGCAGGGGAACACCATTTTTGCGGAATCGGCTGCTGCATTGGTTCAGATTGAATTGTCGCTTCCTTTTATTGATTGATTTAGTTATTTGGTTGAGTTTTTGTTGTTATTTGTATTATAGTGAGATTTGGAGGGTCCAGTTGATTTGATAAGAATGATGCAGGCAGATGGTTTGAATTACAGCGAATAACGAAGGTATTCAAAGGTAGGTTATTTTTCTTGCTGATTCTTCGTATTCTTTCGGTTTTTCCATAAAATTTTTTGACATAATTATAGGAACCATTGATTCCAATTCCAGTGCAGATATACATATATGGATTTTTCATTACCTTTGAAGGATCGTCTTTTTTACTCTTGGTGTTAATTTCTTTCAACGCTCAAATCGTGATTTATTTGTAATATTTCTATCACTATTGTATTATTCTATTTTGCAATGAATTGCTGATTTACTTCTGTTCAGACAAGCCGCAATTTCTTTTTTCCAATTTTCTTTCCTTGTGTAATTTAACAATAATTTCCTTTTTCAGGTTTATTTGCTTCCGATTTTTCACCATTCATCATACTCAATTATAGGTAAATTTGCTTTTAAGTACTACTTGCTTACATCTAACTCTTTAATCAAATACATACATGTATTACAAACTACTGTATAATCTGTGTAAACTAGGTATTTTTTATTTAAAAAGCAAGGAATATTTATATTGAATTGACAGTTTTCAGTTTGATTTCTGTAAAAGACATCTGCACTTATAAATAAGTATAAGCATAAATACAGTACTTGACGATAATACAATAACAAAATGATATAATTAGGTATAATAGTATAATCATTGCCCCATACGGAGTATGGACTAAAATTTACAAGTATGGATATGGTTACGTAAACAAATGGAATCTTCAATTTTTTATCGAAAGTTATATATTAACGACTTTTTCAAACAGTAGGCCCCAATCTTAAAAAATCTTTTAAATATTACGTCACACTATAACCATGGAATGGCGAACTTACTATGGCACTTATGAAAGTTTTGTTAGCAGATCAACGATTTACAGCTGATAGTAATCTGTACGCTTATAAAATATTTCAAATTTTATTTCTCTAACACGTATGTCAAGCTATGAGCTGAATTTCATCTTTGTGAAATATTATGTTCATAGTATGAAAGTCTTTATAAACTTAATGTTGTAACTATCGATGGACGACTAAAGAAATTTATACCAAAAATTTATACCAGAGGAATTGATCTCGCTGCATTATTTTAGTCGTTCTCGACTCAGTCGTATTTTTCTAATATTACAAAAATATTTCAAGATTCAGCAAGATATGAAAAAAATAATATTTATATGCGTGACTTCTCGTTTCAATTTATATCAAACTTTTTTTCAAGTATTAAAAATTCTTTTTGCAGCTTTTGTTTATATATTTTACGAAAAATCATTTAAATTAAAAGTGCAATAATCTACAAACCGTTGTAAACTTACGACATTTCTACGGAAACTTTCAAATTGGTTATCTTGGCTACTCTGGCAGTTCTAAAAACTAACTCTACTTTTAGTTTGTAATTATTACTTAAAATAAAAATTCGAAATCCGCTCTATATTTATAATGCTTCGAATTGCAAGAAATGTATATTTAAATCCTACATTACAGAAATAAAACTTTTATAATATAATTAGTTAAACTTACGCGTAAACATTTTCCACTTTAAACATTTGCCAGTATAAGCCTAAGAAGCACTTATTTCTCTTTATTCATCAGATAGTTGAGTACTTTCACTCACTCATGTCACATTCACGAATACACATAATCGCAAATTCAATTACGCATACACAGAAAACTACATACAATACTTCACATAAAAATCGACCACGCCGCTCTTATACATATGTAAAATGTATAGGTACTGCTCCTATTTTGCACGCGGTGCGATTTCTTTGAAAGGAATGCAGACGAGCGAATTTTCGAATTTAATAGAAAAAAGGGGGAAAACGTACGGGAGAAAAAAAGGGTACAGATAGAGAGATAAAGACAGATAGAGAGGGAAAAATTATTATCGTGAAATCGGGCGCGCACTGCATGCGAAAAATCCATTTCATTCCGCGGGACCGTTCTTTACCGACGAATCTGCAGTAGAAAATCAATTCGGTTAATTGAGAGGGTGGCTGTTCTCGTGTTATTTTTTTCTCTTCCACCTCGTTTTTTCTGTTTTATTTTCCACCTTCCCTTTCTCTATTTTTTCCACCCTCCTTTTTTTCCAATTTTCGCTTGTTCTCTGTCTGTTACGGTACAATCGCTCTGTCACGGTACAATCGCTCTGTCCCTGTCCGCGGCCAGCCCCTCATCGCGCAAATACACGTGAGGAATGCAGGATTGGCCCGGGTAACGGGCTGGACATGTTTATCGACATTCTGAAATGCCGTTCGCCCGTTTTTAGATGTATCGTCAGTTATTGGGAGGGCGGAGAGAAAGAGAAAGAGAGAGAGAGAGAGAGAGAGAGAGAGAGAGAGAGTTGCGTTTACACCGCAACAATCAATTATACTATAATGCTCGACGCAGGATTATTTTGGGGGATATAGATGATGCGGCCTGATTCTCCGAAGAATGTGTTTCCTGGAAAAATTCGTATACGGTGACTAATGTATTAAGTCTATTGAAACCAAAATACATAAAAAGGGTGAAGCGAATTAATTGTTTTAATGCTTTCAGTTTGATGCGATCTAACTCTTAACTAGTATCATTGAATCATCGGAGACTACAACAGGTTGGATTGAATTCGTATAATTATCTAGAATACGATACACCTCACTCATTTCAATAACTTTGAGATATGTTGTCAAGATCACCATCTTGAACAACTTTTGCATATACATACATATAATATCGCTCGGCTATAATTTTCGAGATATTAAAAAAAAAAAACATGAGTGAAAAGATCGGAATTACACGACCTTCTGGTATAGACTTCTTCGAAAAAAATCTTCATTTTTATTGAAAATGGATTGAATGAAAATATTTGTTTTAATAATTCTTTAATATAATAACGATGTTGATAAATATAGAATTTTTTAGAATTGTTTAAAAGTTTATAACAGTAAAAAGTTAAGGTTGAACATATGTTTGACTATCAAGGGTTAACTTGTATTCTATATGTTAGACATATAGACACGGAATACAGAATATAGGCTAAAATGATCTATTTTAAAATGAAGTGCAATACAATGATTTAATCTCCAAACTATCATACATATGTCACCTACAAATGTATGATACCACTTAGATACATGTTAGATGCTAACCGTACAGTGCAAACGTGAATAAAATCAGATGAGTGTACGATTGCAAACAGGGCCTGGAGGCCTTTGCCCTTACTTTAATCATTATTTTATCAGTTTTGATGTGGAAAGTCAACTCATCAAAATTCAAAGATACATTTTTTATGAATATTAATAATTCAAAGCATTGTAGTAAAAAGGTGTAATTAAAGAAACGTACAGCTTTCCCTCGGAAGCAACACAATTACTTATTTTGAGGCAAATATATGAGACAGATATATTATATGTTTTGACTTTTTTCTCGAACGGAACAAGAAAGAACACGGAGAACAAGCGAGAGACTCTAGATAGCGACAAATCATAAATGAGCGTATAACACGTCAAGATTGCTAATACTAAAGTGAGAAAGCATTACACATACAGACATTCGTCTTCTACTAAATGATGCAAATTTATAGCTTTTCGCTTGTACGGACCTCTTACTCATTCCCGGCTCTCTCGCTCTGTCGGCGAGTTCAAGTAAGGAAGAAAGAAGAGCGAGTTACTTATTTCGAGACATAAACTTGTGTATCTTATAACATTAAATTAATAAGATGTAAGTTATAGATTATATAGAATTCGTTTTTAAGATTTATCATTTTTCGTCAAATACGATGATCAGATTAATTTGTAATTTATACAATTTACTCATAAGATTTCACTTGTCTTATTATCAAATATGTTATTAACGCAATGTGTGTTCTTCTTCTGTTTAATCATAAAACGACATTAAAATTAGAAAATCAACAAAAATGTAGGCATTTACTTACTAATCACGTTTTTGATAGAGTAGGAATACAACGAACGTTTCTAAAACATATGGATGCTATAATGATCAATTTTTACGAGTAAAATTAGAATACAATAATATTATACAATAATATTAGGTAATAATTTTGTTCTGCATAGATTTTGTCTAGAACACATTATCTCTAAATATTGAACACACATTATGTATTTAGTTCAATGTATACTAAAACGAGCTCATGTAACGAAAAAGATCCTAAAATCAATTAATTCATTCCAATATAGCTCTTTGTATTTGCTTCATCTTTAAATTCATTTTATCTTTAACAATAAACGAACATTTTAAAGCTATTCATTGGCAATTTCTATATAATCCTCTAAAAAAATTCCTACGAACTCTTCAATTGTCCTAGGATATCATACCACAAACTTGGAGAATTTTAGCGTTCCACGGAAGTTAACGGTGTCGTTCCCAATGGTTCAGAGAACTTTGATAAGAGAACGTTGGCGAATTTTGGAAAAAATACGGCGACGGTACGGTTCGCCACGAATGGTCTTTAATGGCTGCTCGACCGCGTAGAAAATTAAATAAGGTGTGACCACAGGAAACGTAAACACTGTGCCTAAAAATTCTTTTCTCGCGGAATAAATCGGCCTCCGGTTGGATAGCATAAGCAGGGTCACCGGCTGGTGTTTCACACCCCACGTGAAACGCGGAAACCAGAAAATTACGTCACACACTGGCCTGTCCTGCCACCGGGTGCTTCTCTGAATAATGCTCGCGGTATGCGGCCACTGCAGTACCAGATGCAGTCGCTCTGTAATTCCGACAAAGCTTCAAGCGTTTCGATGTGCACACCAGGCGTTTTTAGAAATTTTTTGACAACTTGTAACTCTGATCCCCATTTTTTGCGGTTTATTAATTAACGTAGTCAGATTTGTTTATATGTAGTTTATATGTAGTTTTATATGTAGTTTATATGTAGTTTCACAAAAAGATTTATGATTTTTATTTGTTTTTACCTTTCCATAAATAAAATCCGTAGTATTTTGGGAATATATCATTTGTATTAGGTTAATGCGTATGATATACTATTCAGCGTTTCCATTTTTTAAGATATATTGAAATATTAAGAATTTCTCGCGTTTTGCACTTTTCTCATATACTAGAAAACACCTTCTGTAACGATTCTCTTTTAAATCTGCTCTATAACCATATTTCCAAAAACTATTTACAGCTACTAAATTGAAGACAAACTGTTCCTGCATTATGAAAACGAAACCGATTCTAATCATCATAACCAATAGTAAATTATGCAATTCCGAGCTGAAATTAACTACTGTTTCTTCATTTCTTCTCTTGTATTATTTATAATCCTTTTTTATTGTTTTATTTTCTTTATAACGATATTTCTATTAATTTCTTATGATAATTTATTCCCTATAATCGTCTTCATTATGAAAACGATCATTCATTATCCAAACAAATTCCTTTCAGTTGAAATTAACTGCTTTTTTCCACCGTCTCTTGACAGATACATCGAAGCCGGAAATAAACTCATGCTTCAGCAACGCGTGCCTCTATACGTTAGTGCTGATTAACTGCGTAAAACACGGTCGAATTGCTTAATTTACACGTTCGTTTTGTCTTCTTTTTATATTTGTGCATTCACTATTGACTGTTCCCTGTACGAACAATCCTGTGTTGCATGGTTCTCTCTCTCTCTCTCTCTTTCTCTCTATCTCTCTGTTTTCCTCCGGTTTATATCGACGGTCCTCATCGCCGAATGAAAGCGGCAAACGCAGCGTTCTGTGATTTATTAACAGCCGCGCAATTGTTCCCAAATCGCTTTAATAATTCAGCTGTTGATTAAACGGGCCTGGGTTCATTTTTACGCGTGATTTATTCCGCTACAAACCTTCCTGTACGCCGTTCTTGATCGAACGAATTCTCTATTGACAATTAATTCTGAAGCAACCCGAATCGTTTGCAAATGAAAAAGAAAAATTTGTGTAAGAGGTAGAAGAGAGAGAGAGAAAAGAGAGGGTGAGAGAGAATGAGAGAGAGTGAGAGAGAGTGAGAGAGAGTGAGAGAGAGTGAGAGAGAGTGAGAGAGAGTGAGAGAGAGTGAGAGAGAGTGAGAGAGAGTGAGAGAGAGTGAGAGAGAGTGAGAGAGAGTGAGAGAGAGTGAGAGAGAGTGAGAGAGAGTGAGAGAGAGTGAGAGAGAGTGAGAGAGAGTGAGAGAGAGTGAGAGAGAGTGAGAGAGAGTGAGAGAGAGTGAGAGAGAGTGAGAGAGAGTGAGAGAGAGTGAGAGAGAGTGAGAGAGAGTGAGAGAGAGTGAGAGAGAGTGAGAGAGAGTGAGAGAGAGTGAGAGAGAGTGAGAGAGAGTGAGAGAGAGTGAGAGAGAGTGAGAGAGAGTGAGAGAGAGTGAGAGAGAGTGAGAGAGAGTGAGAGAGAGTGAGAGAGAGTGAGAGAGAGTGAGAGAGAGTGAGAGAGAGTGAGAGAGAGTGAGAGAGAGTGAGAGAGAGTGAGAGAGAGTGAGAGAGAGTGAGAGAGAGTGAGAGAGAGTGAGAGTGAGAGTGAGAGTGAGAGTGAGAGTGAGAGTGAGAGTGAGAGTGAGAGTGTGTGTGTGTGTGAGAGAGAGAGAGAGAGAGAGAGAGAGAGAGAGAGAGAGAGAGAGAGAGAGAGAGAGAGAGAGAGAGA
Organism: Bombus impatiens; assembly: GCF_000188095.3. Classification (NCBI taxonomy): domain Eukaryota; kingdom Metazoa; phylum Arthropoda; class Insecta; order Hymenoptera; family Apidae; genus Bombus; species Bombus impatiens. The sequence goes on along the minus strand of NT_177152.1, from coordinate 365,291 downwards.
GAGAGAGAGAGAGAGAGAGAGAGAGAGAGAGAGAGAGAGAGAGAGAGAGAGAGAGAGAGAGAGAGAGAGAGAGAGAGAGAGAGAGAGAGAGAGAGAGAGAGAGAGAGAGAGAGAGAGAGAGAGAGAGAGAGAGAGAGAGAGAGAGAGAGAGAGAGAGAGAGAGAGAGAGAGAGAGAGAGAGAGAGAGAGAGAGAGAGAGAGAGAGAGAGAGAGAGAGAGAGAGAGAGAGAGAGAGAGAGAGAGAGAGAGAGAGAGAGAGAGAGAGAGAGAGAGAGAGAGAGAGAGAGAGAGAGAGAGAGAGAGAGAGAGAGAGAGAGAGAGAGAGAGAGAGAGAGAGAGAGAGAGAGAGAGAGAGAGAGAGAGAGAGAGAGAGAGAGAGAGAGAGAGAGAGAGAGAGAGAGAGAGAGAGAGAGAGAGAGAAATGAATGAGCTGAGGCGAAAAATTGAAAATATCGAATGTCGTATGCGTGGATGTGCTGTTTTGGAAGACTAGATATTAGAGTCATATAATTGTATATGAAAATGACAGAAGAAAAATGTAATAAATGCTATTTAAAAGAGAGTACTTGCTTAACACATTGTTGACCGGAGGATTTATGCAGAATAGCCTGTGATCGGTTATTTTTTATGCAATTTTAATTTCTGTATAATATTTTCAATTCAATCTTCAATGAAAGTAAAAGAGCATTCTCCAACACCGTGAGTGCCATTTTCACTTTCAGTATCAGAATCGATTACGGAGGTTTAATATCTTTTTAGTAGTTTAATATTCATATGGTAGTGAGTCAGAACTATATATTTTCTGAATGACTATCATCTTCCGAATCACTAGTATTGTCATTCGGATGATCAAAGTATCTGCATAAAATTCACCGAAAACTTCTTCACCAAAAAACTCGCGATGTGCCATTTTTGACAATTAAATGATAACATAATTATGTTTATAACTTTATAATTTTATACAAGTATTATAACATTATAATTTGTGTACATAAAAGGGTAGGAGAAAGCCTAATATGATAGAAGATGAATGATAAACACTTCATGAATTTAACATTATAACAACTTCGTACGGTGGTTTTAACTGCATATTTTTCTCTAAATATCTCGGAATATATTTCCGCACAACAACATTTAAGTAACGCAATGCATATTGATATGTCTCTGGCCAACAATGTATTAATGCATATAACATAGTTGAAAAGGAGAATAATGTTTCGAATTAATAAAACATTTCTTAAATAATTGATAAATTCACGAAGTTTTGTAAAATCTAAGGATATTTTTAATATTAGCAGGATTAATTACTATAGTACGAAAACCGAATAAGAAATGTTTCCTTTGTGTTAAATATCATTACATTTTAAATGTTCACATAAAATTTCTTTCCTATAAAATTAAAATATGATCTATATGTTATAAATCATGTTCTATTTCGTGTAGGTAGTCTTCGTCTCCGTTTTTGCTCAGAAATATTTAAACGCTTCTTTAATTTTTATGAACTACCTCATAGGTAGTTTCATTATCTTAATTATTTGTTTGCTGAATGGTATTATGGCGTTATGTAACTATTATAAAACATTATAATCCAAAAGATTGATTTTTGTATGTAAATTATAGAAATGTCATGCATTGGAGCAATAATTGATCCATTATTTAGAATATACTCCATGTCTCAATGCGTTACGAAACATCCTAAATCTAAGGTTAAAAATTGTTATTATTTTTTAATAAATAAATTTTTTACAAATTATATATATTTATATAATTCTTATAAATTATTACTTTCTGCTTCCTTGTTTTTCTTTATAAATCTGGTATAGTAAAAAGAGTAATGACAACGTAATTAAATTACTAAAAGATATTCTTTTTATTAATATTTTCTTTTAAAAAGGGGAGTATTGTATATTTTTATCCTAAGACTGACTTTTCCTCACATGCCCTGCGACACACATGGATTTAGATTATATAATATTTCTTAAATATTTTTGCTTTGATTTCACATTAATTATGTACTATTGTTAATGTAAAAGCTGCAGTATACCTTTCGAAAAAAAATACAACAGGAAGATTGATAAAATTGGTTCAACATTTTTTGTCACTTGCATTGTTTGCTCGAACAAAATTGTCAAAATAATTTTACTGTTCATCTTATTTTGCAGTGTTTCTTCCCTTAAACACATCCATAAATCGATGTTTAATTCGAAGATCTTTATTTAAAAAAAAATTATCATATATCAAATATTATTTTTCTGTTGTTCATATTTAATTTTCACATATTCGAATGCTTATGAGTGGTAGTGGTGTATAAAGCTAAATAAAATTATGTTCCAAATGTTTCATTGCCAGATAATATAAATAATAATTTTTAATAATTCTTCTTAAACAAATAAAAATGATACTTTTTATTATTAATTTCTCTGAACAAACAAAGATAATCATTTTTAGTACTATATTTTCTCGTTTCAAAAATAATACTACAATTTAATAGTAATACGAATATTCATTTTTAAACAATCAGAAATAATAAATTTTGTTATTACTGCTTAAGCAAAATGATAATGTTTTACCTTTGTAAAGCGTATATAAGTGTCGATAAAAATGTTTGACATTGTTGTAACGCGTTTATTAGGGATAGATATATATGAATGAAAAAATGAACGAAAAATAAAAATAGAAGTGTAAGAAAAACACATGGTACAAAAGGTATTCAGATACTCACCACTTTGAGTTTCGCTTGGATCTCGCGAAGTTTTCGCCTAGCAAGCACTTGTATGTGAGAAGAGACCTGCTTTCGCGTTCTCGTCTTGCCTGTCCTCAGTTTGATGTAACGAGCAATCAGCTCGTTTCGACCTGAAAAACACCAAAAAATAAGCGATTAGAAAACTGCATTTGTTCTTCGTTTCTGACTCATTTCAAATTTATAGAAAATGTGAATTAAAGTAATAATTGAATTATTAGAGTTAATCATCCTAACTCTCAGGTAGTATCGTTGGATCATACAGTTATAGATGACATACAGTGGCTGTAAAAAGTATCGACACATCATTCGGCACTCGTATTTGTTATAGCATTTATATTTTAATCAACTGCGTTTATGTATAGATACATATATTAAATTTCTTATGATGTAATAGTACTTTCATATGATTATAAAAATTTGATACTATGAAAATGTTCGAGGTCGAACCTCGATAAGTCAAACCTCTATAATAAGATTACAATTTTTTCCATTCTCTTCCACTTCGCTATGAAAAATTCTAATAGTTGAAATAAAACTTACTTTAATTCGAATTATATGCTATCTGCGTTATTTTACCTCTATAACTCGAGTTTAGAATAGCCAAACTTTTACAACTCTAAATTCATCTTTATAAGTTGAACTTCTATCGCTCCTGTTTCTGCAATTCGATATTGTATCCTTGTCTTCCAACTGTTAGAATTGTCTCAACATAACATAAGACGGAAAACATAAGACGACACAAGCCGTATGCCTATTTCTTTGCTTTTCGGCTACGTGCATATCCACGGAAGTTAATAGTTTTTCGTCAATAGAACATATAATTGCTGTCATCTTCCACGTCTTTTACTTTTGAATTTATGTACAATGAATAAAATGAGTTCTAACAGGAATCTTAAAATTCTAACGCTTTCTGAAAAGGTGAATGTAATTGTGCCTTCATATAAAGCTTCTGTATGTCGAAGTTTCGTTCGTTAAACCTCCTTTACTCTAAAATTTCGATAAGTCGGAATTTCTACAACTTCAAGATTTTAGTTCTTCCTTTGAGGTTCGAGTTACCGAGATTCGACTGTACTTTGTTTAGTCAGTGTTTCTGTAATCATAGTTTGGGAATTTAATTATTTGAGTTGAGCGTACATCGTTTTATTTATCGTCTATATCTTGCATTTTATGTAATAAAGATTTATCGTCTAACATACAGAATACAAATAAAACCCTCATAGGCAAGCCATTGATCATTTATGTTCAATCCTAATTCTTTTATCATCATAAACTTGTACACAATTCCAAAAATTTCTACAATATTTCTCAATGTCATTATCATAATACATTATGTAACCATTAAGAGAAATATTTCGATTCACTTTTTTTGCATATTATAGGAAACGTTGCGAGAAGTAAAGTAAGAAGAAGTGACAACACTGAATTTATAGAATTTTTAATCTGGAATTTAAAATCGGTCATTAGTGTTAAGCAAATTAGCTCAAATCCAATTCATGATTCAATCATACCAGTTAAGGATTAATCTCGTATCCAATTAATATGATAAACATAGAAATAATTTTCAAAAAAACTACGCTCTTAATTAAAGAAAATTCAATAGAAATATTACCCCATTTGCTTTATAAACTCAAATCAATTAACCTGGAAAAGAGGAAACTTTCAAATACATCGAAATCAATTCCGCGCCGTTTCATGAATTCCACTAGTCGGCAAAGATTGCACCTTCAGTTTTCCTCAGCAACCATTTCTTTCCGAAAGTTCGTCGTCTTTCTGCATCGAACCTCGCTAAAAGTTAAAGTATTTTATCATTTGAGTCGTTCGAAAGTCACAACTCCATCATTTGAGAAAAGAAATGATATTACACACGCAGTTTTCAAAATTTAAAATTTTTGAAATTTATCATTACTTGTGTTGTCTTTTGTGATAAATAAATTTATAAATATTATAGAAATTATATGTAGCAAGTCATTTGCTCCTTCAAAGTTGAATACTAATCATATATTTACATAATGAAACTGGGAAAGTAATAACAATAAATGGAGTTAATTAGTTTGACTTCTGAGACAGTTTTATTTAATGCGAACTACGTTTCTTGTTTGGATCGTACATTTATCGAAGAAATTCATGAGCAAATTTTTCATTGTCATAACAGAGTACAAACTCGAATGATCGGTGTATAAATAACTAAGAAATTAAAAAACTACAAATTTTCAGTTACGTCATTGCTGCGATAAATGAAAAATATATGTGAACAAGTTAATGTTTAGTATTAATTCTATAGATATAATTCTATAGAAATAAGATTATTCATTATTTGACGCGATACCAAGGAAAAGGAGCGTCGTGTAGAAATCTACAAAGAAAATAAGAAACGATGAAACGAAAATATTGTTTCATAGGAAAATCGGGGAAACTGTTGGACGCATGTGAACTCAAATTAATTCGAGTGTAAGCTGCACGCAGTTTTTGAGGGCCGATGAAAACGCGGAAGGGTCTTTCGCTCGACAATGAGCGGACGTTCTATTTGCGCGTTTAAACGACTTTTTCTCTTTTTGTGTTGAATCGTGCCAGTGTTGATCGCTTTTTTCTCTCTCCCCCTTTTCGTTTTCCTTTTGTTCGATTTTTTTCTCTGTTTTTCATAATGGAAATCGGTTGATCGAACCGAGTGGCGCTCTTTCGCGTCCGTGTCCCCGAAATAATACAGTAATGTTATCACGGTTTATTGAGCCGTGTGAAATCGTAAAAAAAATTCGATTGCTACCGCGCGCTTCCATGTATTTACGATTAAATATTTCACGTCGCCCCCCGTGCGTCGTTTGTTCCATGATTTCGATTAGTCCGAGATTCGAGAGACAAGAATCGTTATTTCAATATTAGAAAAGTTGTGAAACGAGTGCCTCGTTTTTTATATTACTGTGTTCGTCATCCTTCGATTTTGAGTTGATGAATATCAATAACAATTGGGATTAACAATTATTACTGTTAGGATTATCAGTTATAAAAGGAGTTATGCGATTCAAAAGTGCACTTTAGAATTTATAAATTACTTATAGTTATTTTAAACCTATTCATTTTAGATCCAATCTAAACGTGTCTTTTTATTTTTAACATATATATTTATATATATATTATATACATATATATATTATATACACATATATATTTCTTAAATATCTAATTTCCTCAAACTCCTTACTACTTATCATTAAACTGCGGGTTTTTATGCATTTTATGAGAAATTTAAAGACAAAGAAGTGTACAGAATGCACGTAATATATAGTAGAAATATATTAGATATTTAAAGTACAGTATCTTCTACAATGTTTAATAAACGAAACTCTATCTAATATCCCTATCTAGTTATAAGTTCCAGTTTGTAAATTATGTTTATAAAAATACTAATTTGCACAAATATCCGTAGTTTACTCTTATCGTTATATACAAGAATCGTTATTGTAATATGTATGATCTTTCGTCCCACGCGTAGCATACGCGTAGTATAGTATATGCGTACAGAATCAACATGGCATTCTGAATACACAGTTTCAAATAGTTTTCGTGTTTTTGTAACGAAAGCAATAAAACTTGTGAAACGCTATAAACTTAGATTTGGAATGAGGCTAGAAAAAAGTTATAAACAAATTCTACTTCGTTAACTCATTTGTAATATAGGCGCAACAATGATCTTGCTATGAGCGCTTGTAAACTTGCAAATAACACCAAATTAGTAATATCAAAGTAAACTTATAATATTAATGATATAACTTAGTGCTTGTAAAAGATTGTAAGACTATACTGTACTGTAAGACTACTTGCAAGTTACAAGTTGTAGGTTATATACTACTTTTTCAAAATCGTACAATTTTGCATCAAATAGGAAAAAACTAAAACAGTTAGAGAATTTGTAATTTGTAAAGCTTACTGATTAAAAAATATTTCATCTCTTACATATATTACCAAACTTATTACTATGTGATGCAAAAGAATTTTATCTTTTAACCAAAACCTCTTTGGTTACCGGTAACCATTATCGATGGCAGATTTTTTTTGGTTAGTAGATAATGGTTATTCGTAACCAGACACTTAAAAATTCATGTTTTTTGATAATCTAATATTTTTAAAAGTCTTTAGAAAATTTATTGAATTTGAAGAAAGATTAACTTTTTTTCAAATACTTTTTACACAACAATTTTGAAAATAATATATTTTTGTCAGAACCAATACAAATGTTCTCTCTCTCATTTACTTCAACGTTGCTTCAGTATTTTATTCTACATATATCTTAAGCTATACATATCTAGGATTAATATCGATAAATCGTGCGCAAAACAATTTAAAGCCTATCTTATTGAGTTAGTCTCGACATTACGATATATCAGAGAATCTCAACGAACGGCAAACGAGGAATTCTTTGGAGCAAGTTCTTTGGTGTGTGCAGCAACGATCGAAATAAAGTTTTAAAAATATTATTTTATTATAATTTTAGAAAACGAAATTCTATTCTGCAAGAGCGATGCATAGACGTAAATGAAGAATAGACTACTAAAATAATAGTATTTATATGGTGAAAAGTGTGTAGTACAAAGTTACTAATACTCGTATTAGCAAGTTCCAATTTTAAACTTTCTTTTGACCACAGCAGTTTATCGAAACGAAGTGACGTGATTCTGGTTACTGCATGGTAAACGTTATTTCAATTACGACGCGTTTGATGTCGTCTGGCGCCGGTTTTATGGGCACGGCCGTAAAGTCTTAACGGCTGTGAAATCTAAGCAACGATAAGGTGCCACATAGAATGCCATTTATTCGATTCAATCGACTGGAAATCAATTCATCGTTCACCCCCGCCACCCTCCTTTTCTATTCTCTCTCGTTTGTTTTTGTTCCTACCTCTTAGATTACGTTTCATGATCGAATATCGCTTGTCATTTCCCGCTGGATTGTCCCATTGAGATTGCATCGATCAAGGCCATTTTTCAATCGGCCAACCGATTCATTTCCAACGTTTTCGATTCGTGAGAAAGTTTACGGATGTTCTTTAGTCGATGTATAGATACGAATGTTCGATGGAACAGGTGGATTTATTTTTTAGGAGAGTTTTTGATTCTTTGGATAGATTTACGGTGAATATTATGGCTGGACTGAGATATATTTCTAGGATATTTGGTACTTTTAACCTGTTAATCGTGGAAGATGGATTGTCTTTTTATATATACACAATTCCATTTTTGTTACAAATAAAATATATCATATTTATATTTCTAAAGATTAAAACTGCCATAATTAAAATTGTTTTGTGAATGTTTGGTTAGGAATTGGGTTTCTTTAATTGAAATTTATGTTGTGGGGAAAGCTGGTGACAAATAATAAGCAAAAATTTAAAATTAGACAACGATTTAGTTTTTTCAAGAATTTCTATGTCTCTTTGAGTGCGATTGTCGTGAAATATTATCAGCGAATTGAGATATTGTATTTTTCGATAAAGTGCAACTTTTGAAGAGAAACTTTTTCCAGAAATATTTAACGAAATTAAAGTGAATTATAGATGAATCGAGATGTTGTATTTTTAGAAAAACCGAAATTTTTTCATTGATTTTTGTGTCTTTCGGATACGAATTTGTATTATAAAAGATACTTAAAAGTTCGGTTTTCTACAGAAATACGAAAGGAAGACTAAAATACCAAAGATATCGAAAGTAAAATAATATTGAAATGCTCTGAATAGAGACAGAAATCTTTTACGTAAATAGAGACAGAAATCCTAATAGTAATATAGGATATTAGGTAAATATAAATTTACCTAAATAGAGACAGAAATCTTTTACGTATGTTCTATACAGTCTCTTGTCCTTAAATTTCTCACAAATGCACAAAAATACTCAAGTCAAAAAATACTTCTTCCATACTCCATGATTATTCCTCATACTTGACTTGGCTCAAGTCGTTCGTTCTTCCATTTCATTGGCCGATATCTTACGGACAACTCGAACATCCTCGAAGACGTCTCGAATAGAGTGATGGTGGTTGTTGGCAAAGGAGAGGAAGCGGACATCGTAAGAGAGATGGCGAGAGGGTGGCATGGCAAAGGGGAAAACAGGCGGGGGAAGGTTACGGAGAACTCTGAAGCATCGGAAGGAAAATATTCGAGATTCCAGGCGAACCGCGTGATGACTCAATTTCGCAAAGACCGTTAAATGGCCCGCTATGAACCACGCGCCGCTACTGGTCGCGTTCCTCCTCTGTTTTTGAAGGCCGAACATTCTTCGAACGGGGGTTGCTCGCATCGAATTGGATCCGCATGGAAAACCATGTTACAAAGGAGCTACTTCGAGTTTATTTGTCTTTTCTCGGGTTTCGTGTATTGAAACGATCATTTTCTTGAGATCTCCGTTTAGATTTGACCAATTTTTCAGCGCATAGCTTATCGAGAATATTTAGAAAGTTCTATTCCCCGAAGTTAATTCTTTGTTCAATATTTACACACACTAATATTTTAACTGTCGCAATAATCATAAATATTTAGTTTCTTCTGCCTGGAAATGTCCCATCCTTGAGTAGAATAGCGATTTAAGTGTCAATGAATGTATTTTTTTGGAAAGCCGTACTTCTTCGTTGTCTTTTTGCTGAGAAACAACATATAATTTGTGTGACCCACATAGTTGAAGTTCATGTGAATCATACGCTGATTCATACTTTCCCTGACTATTGCAATTTGCAGTGTCTGAGAATCAATTGTTCATACTCGCGGCTATTGTTGTGCTTCTCATGGCAGATAACATGTTAAAGTGCGTTTAGGTGGGTTTAAATTAAGCAAGCGAATGCTCGTTCTTTATATAATATAAGAATGCATTTATAATTATAATTTCTTCATCAGATATCGTTATCACGAGTCCGAGTACAAATTGGCCTGAGGTCAAGTATATGGTATGAAATGATATGATGAAAATAAGTAGGTATACGAGCGTACAGTCAGTCGTAAAAGTCTAAAAACACCCCTCAAATATAAAATATTATAGTAAAGATAAATAAAATATTAAAGCATAAGTTAACTCCACGAAATTTCTTGACGCATTGAGACATATACTATTCATGCGTAATACAATATATTCAATTTCATTGTTATTAAGAGAAAAGAAATAACAAAGTATAAAATGCAATATCACAAAAATTAAATACACTTCTTATATCTACAAGAAATTATAGAAACAATAGGTTTAATATTATATTAATGACTTGTAGATCCCACCTTTCTTAAATAAGTTAAATAAATTGAAGGTTTTGTAATATCTGATAAGTTTTATCCTAAGAATTTTGTGAGTTACATTACTTTTTTTTCTTTTTTTTCATTCCCTTTAGGAATACATTAATAATAATTGTTACGCTTGTCATCTAGTTACTTTCATATAAATTTGATAGTAATCAATAATGCGGTAGAATTTTATATATTTGTAGTGATAAATATACTATTTCTTTCTAAAAAATTACTTATAAGCTGTAATTTAATCTACTATAACGTTGTCAAATATATGTATTATAATTTAACGTGGCGTAAGTTATATTGAATATACTTTACGAAATTAATTCTACAAGTGTAGTATTTGATTGAAAATATTTAAAAAATTGTGTATTTCTTGCAAAATCAACGATAAATTGGGTACGCTTTTGGTTAAAAACATAGGTTAGCTATAAAGAAACTTGAGTTTCAAAGCGTTGAAATCCAATAAAAAGAGACTACAGAGTGGACTATTTCCCTAGAGAAATTTCAGGCTATTTCACCGTCTATCTGCAATCGAATGAAACATTGATCTTGAATATAAATGATAAAAAGACGAAGTTACAAAAATAGTAGCGGTGGCATATTACTCTAGCCGAATCCATAATCCATTACTCTTTCTTTTTTATTTATATATTATTAAGAATGATTATCTCCCTCTTTAATGAATTAAGTTTATGTTGAGTTATATAAAAAAGCAGCCATCTATTCTACAATAAAGTGTAATAGTAAACTAAATTCTATTGGAGTTTTTCGCGATATCACGGGAAGTAAGGCCGAGTGACTCTAACATGGATAGGGAAAAGTTATTCCGAATACTGACCCTGGCGATATATTTGAAGATTGATCATCAAAATCGGTGGCATCTATCCTGATGTAAATATTTACCTAAAATAATTTTTAACAATATTTCAAGGTTCAGGGTCACTTTAAGGTCATAGTGTCGTAGATAGGTCGTTCGACTTGTCTTAATATCAGGGACATACATGTTCCACTCAAACAAGGTACTGAAACTCATATATCTCAATTTTCAAAAATGGTGCATAAATATTCCTTGGTTAGAATAATTGATTTCTTAAAGAAAAAAAAAAAAAAAAAACAAAAACCGGTAGAGAAATGGCGAATTTAAGGATTGAAGTATAATGCTGCATACATAGATATAGGCAACATCGAGCATGAAGAAATTAAATCTGCTTTAGATCTCAACAACAATAGAAAAACGTTTAAAAAATCCTTTTTTCCCAACGAATCTTTCAAGGGGCGATTCGATGGAATATCGTAGATCAATGGGCGTCGCAGGACGTAGGACGTAGGCGAGATCGACAAGATCCACACTCAATACACTATCCATGAACAGTTTCAGTGGGGAAAGTTACGATCAGAGAGTGAAAGAGAAGATACAAAATATATACAGAGATAGATAGATAGAGAGAGAGAGAGAGAGAGAGAGAGAGAGAGAGAGAGAGAGAGAGAGAGAGAGAGAGAGAGAGAGAGAGAGAGAGAGAGAGAGAGAGAGAGAGAGAGAGAGAGAGAGAGAGAGAGAGAGAGAGAGAGAGAGAGAGAGAGAGAGAGAGAGAGAGAGAGAGAGAGAGAGGAGTAGATGCGCGACGCGACGAGCAATCAACGTAAATCACTTGGCTGATGCTCAATTTAACAAGAAAGGCCATTATGATCGCGAACTCGAAGTAACGAGCACGAAGAGAGTGCTGTCCCTGTTCCTCACTGGTTATCCTATCATTGGCTCTCGCAGAAATCCGCCAGGAACAGCGTGCAAAGTACAGTTTATTGCAAGAAGACTCGTTATGCCCGTATGTGTAAACGCTTTGTGTAAACGTTCCACAGTACTTCGAAAAGAGACATTTCACGATCGAAACTCAATTTGTCAATTTTCTTTATTTATTTAATAGATTGTTTAAAGATTCAACAGTGTCTTTGACAGTTGGTACATTCTTTATTGTATTTGGTATGGGTTAATAATTAGAAGCAATAGTTAGTTTTTATGGAACAACCTATAAATTTCAACTACCTTTAAAAAGATGTAGCAATGATAAATGTTAGGATTTACTATATATAGACTACTATGTATATGAGAAACTTTTGACAAAGTAGATTGAATGACAGAGGTGAAGAAAATAACGAAATTAATATTAATACTAATTATGAGATAATTTCTTAATTTTTTGACTTTCATGTTACTTCATGATTTAAATTATTTTATCATGAAGTTTAACTAAAAACAAAATATTATTACAGCATTATTTGCCGGTTGTATAAATGCTATAATAAATGAAACAACAATAACTACAATGGCCCGCAAAAAATATTCGAACATTCTTAAAAGCTTTCTATGCATATTTTGATTAAAAAAAATATTTTGAAATTTCGTTAGAGCACGACTATCCTGATTATATTAGTGCATTTCGCAACGGATGTGGAAATGTATATACAAGTTACAAGATATTTGTTGGAAATATACATCTCGTAAGGATCTCTAACTTATACAGTCAGTAATTCATTATGTTAATAAGTCACATTTTTAGCATTAATGGTGTGTATAAAAGTGCTAGTTACGTTGTTGTATACTAATTTTTCACTAATCATAAGTGTATATTTGTAATCAAAGTCTTGTACCTTCTGCATACATTTTTGGATTGGTTTCAAATTTTAATATTATAATCGAAATAGCCGTATCTCGCTATAGTACTAATGAAATTTTAGAAAGTTTCGTATAACGCATATAATACATTCATAAAATTTCTCTATGGTAAGTGTTCGAATAATTTCGTAAACAACTATATACGTACATATACAAAACCCACGACATTTCATACCCGCGAATTCTATTCCAAAACAACACAATTGCGAATCATCTATTTTCATTGGAAATTCTTGCTTTTTTCTCCGGAACATAATAATAGCTGGGACTTGATACGCGAAATATAACTTAACTGCGATTAACTACTGAGTTAACCATGGAGGGAAAACGAAAGATGCAGATAAAAAACGAGTAGAACAATGAGAGATCGGGATTCTGTTCGCTATAAACTCATCTAAGGGACATAATACTTAGCCTTGAGTTTTACCATGCGTTAAGTGTATTATATTTTCGCAACAATTAGTGAAACGTATTTTTCGAAAGAGATAAAGAGGTGGAACAGGCACCTATGTAAATCGTCTGATAACAACACGTGAACAAATAGAATAGGATGAACGGCAAGATTTACCAAAGCTGTGGTTATGGGAAACCGAAATAGAAAAGCGTTTATAGTAGATTTTTATTACGTTTTACATTTTTCTGAAAAAAGATTGTTCTACTAACGAATTTTGGATGTTTCTCCTTAATTTTCTTCGGTATTCAAATGATTTGTCCGGGTATTGCATCGTTTGATAGAAACTTTCACAATAGTAAATATACTACGAACTATTCGAACAACTTAAAGCATAACTTAAGCCCATCATCAAGAATTACCCAAAAAGTAGCCAAAAATGGCTTTCGTATTCCACAATTCTTTTTAATATTCAGCTGAGGGCAATATTCGTTCCAACACCCTATTATTTGACAGAAATTCATAATATATATCTTCGAGTATTGCTAATGATCTAATCTAATACATATTGAACTTAATCCCATCGTTAATAATTACCCAAGAACCACTAAAAAAATGTCAGTTTTAAACGAGTACATGTACTCTCTTAACCTTCGATAACTGAACGACGTCCATGATCGTCGCGACCGTCGCGTTGACCAGGCAAAACATTAACGCTGAAACGCTAATTAGTTTGACGGAGTAATAAGTAGGTCGAGGGTGTGCTTAAAGAGATAATTAATTAGTAGGTAGGGCTTACAGCGAGCATTCTTGGCAATCCACTTTCAATTAGCCGTCCCTCTCGAAGAGAACCGGCAAGTGCATAGCCAGTGTTATGCTGTGTTGGTCCCTGGTTAAAGGCACACGGATCAGTGATCTTGGTGCTTGGCCTTCCGTTGACGGAAGGGATCGCTTTTGACATGTCGAGGATCCCAGCGTTGCAGTGGTCCTCCGGGCTATTCCGGACTTCACCACCGAGTACCGTCGTTAATCGATGTTCTGCAAACAGTGGTTCTATGCCGGCGCTCCTCCAACCCGTCCAAGTGCGTTTAAGCTCGTTTAGTCAATTAGTAATCGTCGAGCAATCCGATCGAGTCGAGGGATACTCGAAAACCGGCCTTCAAGCTCCTTTCACACCGCCCGCGCCCGCGGCCCCGCCTCTTTGAATACTTCAAAAAAGCTTTTCCTCCGCTGCGAAGTCTGATCTAATGACGCGATTCACGCGAAAGGTGGTGAGTGTTGAATTTATAGAACGATTGCATATTGATTAGGATATGGTAGATCATGGATTCTAAACATTCCTATTGCACGCGTATATACACGTGTATATGCCTGATAAACGAATCCAAGTTTTAATCTATGTAGTTTTTCGTACACAGATGAGCATGTGTTTCTGTCACACGTGTATGAGTACGTGTATCTAAATTCACAAACATTCCGTTGAACAGTCAAACGTGAAATGACCTTAAACGTGGTTTAACATTTGTTTGTTCTCAGAAATCAACGAATTGACGAGACGAAAAACATGTGAATTTCCGATCTAATTACAATATAATGTTAAGTGTAATGTTAAGTGTTTTTATATACATAAGTATATATAGATATAACAGATATATGTAACTTTTGTAACATTGCATTTTATATTTTATTGCTTTTTTTTCTATAAATAAGAAATGGAAATAAGATATTGAAAGCGCTAACGGAAAGATAGTGCTAACGGTTTTACTACTATGTTTTGTATTTTATTGTAAGTGATATGTGTAGACTTTTCCAACTGACTGTATTTTCAGTAAGAACCCAAGATGTTGTCATGATGGCCGATGCATTCGCGGCAAAACAAAGTATTCGGACACGACGCAAGTGAGTCGTCAAGCAGCTGATCCGGTAAGACCATTCAGCAAGAAATACCATGCCACTAACACAAAGCTTCACAATCGTTTGATACACCGAAAGCTGCATCCTCCTCCCTGTTTGATGGGCGTGTATACTCGTCGTCTTTTCGTAGACGAGAGGGCGAGGAGAAGATAGAAGTCGATAAGTGTCCTTGCGCCAGAAGGAGGATCCTCTCGCATCTTGACACGGTGACCCCCACCCCGTTCTTCAAAGCCCCATTGCAAAACCCCTACCAACTCTCCACATAGCCAGTCCTCTCTTCTTCTTATCATCCCTGCCCGCCATTCCATCCATCTTCCTTTCTTTCCATTTTCTTCGCTGCTATGCTACCACTACCAGAGAGACCATCATCTTCTCTCTCTCTCTCTCTACATCGCTATCACTACACACACACACATACACACACACACAAACAGGGAGTATTCTCTGTACAGAGGTAGTAGTAGAGCTAGGAGGATCCAGCGTCGTGGCACACCATACCAGAAACCCCTTGCTCGCTCCCTTTCCGGGACCATCCCCGTCCCCCAAAACCCGCGCCTCGTGCTCTGTTCACTAATTGCACATTCTTCGCATAGTTTCGCCACCCTCCGCCCATCCCCAATCCCCATCCACGCCAAGGACGGACGCGAAGGGGGATTGTAAGCCCTCGACACATACAACCACTCTCTCTGTCTTTTTATCTATCTCGCTCTAGTTTCCATGGTTCTGCGTCGGATCGTCTCTCTTTAACATTCGACGCTTTTCAGTGGCTGTCTTTGTCGCTCACATGGACTCATATGTTCATAGCACGTACTATATCGTGGAATGTGTCCTTTTTGCTCGCTGGTAGTATCTCTCTTGCTTCATCCTCCTTTCACGGATACCCTCGTTCGAGCATCCCCTATACTTTTGTGCCGCTAACTCAGTGAGTCCACGCTTCCGGAAATCACGTGTGTGAAACTGAGACTGTGTGTTTTGTGTCACCAAGTACGGTGAGCGTTCATATACAGGAGAGGTGAAGGCTGAAGAAATAAGTGGTGGGAGAGAGATACAATTATGGGGCGATTTTTATGTTGTGATTCTTTGGAGTAATCAAAAATAATATAAGAACGCGGATTTTCAATTGTCAATAGATCTTGATGCCAATTCTTTGGAATATTACAGATTTATTTTGAAAGTAAAATAAGAACACGCACGTAAAATAAGTGCGTATATTTATGCATTTATCGGCAATTTAAAAATGCAAAGATGTATAGCATGCAAAATTATATAAAAAAAGAGTTAAGTAAAAAAAATAAACAACATTACTTCCAGTAACAATGGATAACCTGCAAAGTTAAATAATAATTCTACTATGCGGTAGATGGAATAAATAATATTCCTTTCTTCAATTATGTTAACATAAAAATGTGAAATTGTATAACATCCACAGACTAATTGTTGCTATCAAGATATTGTAAAAACCCTTCTCGACCGATGCTGAAAATGTTTTTTTTTGTTTAGAAAATTTAAAATATTCGTTATCCTTTTTTTCATTTAAAACAGTTATTTATAATTGAATTTTAAGACGGAAAGTTGTTAGGTATTAATGATGGGATTAAGGTAAATAATAAGAAGTTCGTAGCGTTTTTATTATGCATTTCTATCAAATAATGAAAGTGCTCTTAGTTGGATATTAAAATTAATTAAGAAGGAGACACCGAAACTTCGCTAATAAATCATATTTTTACTTTTTTCAGTGAAACAATGGTGAACTTGAGTATCATAGTTGAAATGTTCATCTGCATTTGTTGCATTCATTGAATATGATATAGTCTTATTGTTATTGATCTTTACGAAACATAGTTGAAAGATTTGCAAGAGCTATTATGCCACAAAGGTATAACTAAGTCTCTAACTAAGGCAAACTAAGTCTCTGACGAAAAATCGTTTTTCTATGCTTTTCTCATTTTCCTGTAAGAAGTTGCCTCATGCCCTTGTGTACATGTTATTCGGGCAGACCTTGTATTTTCATGAAATATCTGTATAAATGTTGAAATTTTTTTCACTGTACGTCTATGGAACTTTTATTTCAGCGTAGAGAAATCGTAGACGGTTTAATCGACGGAAAAGCGGCAGGTTTCAAAATGGCGCCGCCATCCCACAGACGATCAGAGATTGAATGGGGGGCCGTGGAAAGGTAAAGGCGTCGGGATAAGTTGTGGCTGTAACCGGAAAATAAATTTTCTCTCGGTAAAGCTTGCTGACGCGAGACCAGACACGTTCGCTTGTCGTTGAATCTGCACGCTTTTTTCACGTACAACCCTATAAAACTTCGTACACCGATTCACGCCAATACACGCTTGCCACTTTGGTCCCTTTTTTTTCAAGCGGTGTCCATATTTCAAGATGGATTGGGTAATCGTTTGCTCTAAATCAAAACTAAATACAGAAGAAGCACAATTAGATTTTGGAATATTTCATTCTAATTATATTCTAGTCATAGTATACATACGTATATATGTGGATATCTTTTAGATCTTTTAAAATTTTTAAATAATGATTGAATTTGGTGAAAGTGAGATCTATATTGAGATTATAACAATTTTTAGTTTATTACTATCGAGTATGAACAATTTTTGATTATTTATAGGAAGTCCATCTATGAAATGATTCCTGATAGGAACATAATTATTAATTCATTCAAACAATGTCAATGAAGATATTTACGATACATAAAAATGATTAGTAGTAAAGATGCAATAATATAGAGCAAAGTATGATTATCCATAAAAAGATTAATCAAATACAAATATATGAAATTAAAGATATAAAAGTTAAATATGAAATTTGTTCAAACCAGGCTTTGTTTTCTAGAAAATCGATATTAAATATTAATAGTAATGAAATATATGTACGTGTATCGAATAATAATTTTGTATGAATACATTTAAAAATTCTGATCGATTAATCGTTTCTTCGACACTTTAAATTAATTTTCACACTTCAAACGTAAATGTACGTATAAAAACCTGCTCCTACAGTGTAATTTCACAACTCTTATCTTTAATCATCTATCTTTAAATTTAACTGCGATACGATAACCAAAAATAAACCAAATCGCTAATTGAACGATTTTTAAATTATCGAAAGGAAAGAAAAATAGATGAAAAGCCTGATAACGCGAGGAATACGATTGAAACAATGGCAAGAGATGCTCCTGCGCGATTATTTAACATGTAATCAAACATAATACATTTACGATGTATATTTCAGCAACGCGACGTTTATTTAAACGACGAGAAGTGTTTAAATAAAATGTTTGCAAATAAATTTGGTCTGTACATGATAACACCTACATTTTATGGAGCATGGCATATAATTTCTCTTGTTCTGCGTAATTTTTGTGACGTATAATAATTCTGAAAAATATTCGGTGCTTGCTTATTTTTGGCAGGGTTTTAGTTACAAAATTATGAACAAATCGAATTTAAATTAGGGAATGATTTTGTTGTTTATTATCGCCTCAGTGATGTATAATAAAGCATGTATTGTGACACAATGATTGATTTTTAAAAACCAGTAGCCGTTTGTATTTGTCAAAACTTGTACACATTTCTTCGCTTGAGAATCCTTTAAGAATCACTAATAAATTCTATATCTTATTATAACACTTAAATTCATTATAATACAGGTATTATTGCCGTTTTCATAAAATTTATAATTAAATATGACATTTAGTTTCTCGAACCAGGCGCAGTAAGTATTTGTTTTCAAACTTAGCGTTTAAATAGTTTGCAGAAATTCATAATATATAATTCTCTTGCAATTTACAGAAAGATAATACAAAAAATACAAGTAAAATATATTCACTGCCAAAAATGAACTTTTCAAACAATCTAGTAAATATCTTTGAACTTCTGAATTATATTTTTGTTATTTTATGTTCATTATGAAGCCATTTAATAAATACAATTTTGGTTGCACAACTCGTTTCATAAATTTAAAGTTATAGATCCGAAACCTTAAGTGTGTATGATTTTGTCATGTTATATGTAAGCACGTCGTATTTGCGTTATATTCTGTCGTATATGTGTTTTTTAAACATTTTGGTAAAATTTACACGTTACTACAGATTGACCAAAATATACTTATGAGTGGTAGTATATACGCGAGCGATTTTATTCAATTGCGGTGATTTTATGGAGGATACAGGAAACGAGATTCGCTCACGGGAAGTTTTCAAACTCGCCGAACGAACACGCGTTGCACTCTCTGTTCATTCATTTTCCTCTATTTTTTTTATCTCTATCTCTTTTCCCTTTGTTTTCTCTTTTTTTCTTTGCGCGTTCGTTAAATAAAAAGAGAAAACGATTCGTATATATGAAGCACAGTTTAAACGTTAAAATCAATTTTTTGCAGCAAATCGTGCGTGACGTGGATGTGATTTTTTTGTAATGTATTAAACTGTCAAGTTGCTTTCTGTCATCCTCTTTTCGCTTACGGTTTTCAATATAAATCCTACCAAAAGTATTTGTAAATTCATTCTAAAATTTTGTGACATTTGTTATTTTCAATAAAACTTTAATTCAGTATAAATATTTATCCGATATAATATTTAATATAAATTATGAATTCCCAATTATCAACAATTTGACAGAACATCATAAACAATATTAACATTTTCTTTTTGAAAGTAATTTATAAAAATATCAATTGTTATAATAGTTTTAGGTCCTTGATCGTTACACAGCTTTGTAGATTTATCACTTATTTTCGAAAGACTTTAATCTAGAATCTTGTTCTTTTTTCCACTTAACCCCAACTATGTTACATCGAACTATACTACTATATTTTACCTATAAATTAATATCATACATTATCAATTGTATATTAATTTGTATATTAAATCAATAAACAATAACTCGTTAAGAGGCTGCGGAGTTTTCTACATTTGCGAAAACTCTGAGCGTGCGAAAATTCAAAGAATATAATATAATATAATACGTAAAAGTATATGAAGTATCCAAAGTGCACTTAGTATTTGTTATAGTATTTAGTATCTAGGTAAAACAAATTTTCGTTTCCCTTTTTAAAATATATTCGTAAAAACATGTATTTGCATAAATATCTGCACTGTATTTATCATTTTGTATCCAACTGATCTTTGTATCTTAATATGTAAACATTTTTTTATTTTTACGTCAGAAACATAGTTTCCAACATTCTACTTCTTCATTCTCTCACTTCTTTCCCTTCTATCTTCAAAAACATCAAAATTTCCCTGAAAATAAACTCTTTCAAAATAAATGGCGCCCCTTTGCGAGGTTGGTCCGCTTGTTTCCAAAAGCTGCGGATGGTTGTTCGCGATCGAGCTAGACGGCTCGTAAAAGATGATCGTAAAATGAAAAGGGATTAAAGGCAACGGCCGGGTTTCACTAGCGAGAAGGGTAGCCGAAAGGGAGATAGATAGATAGATAGATAGATAGATAGATAGATAGATAGATAGATAGATAGATAGAGAGAGAGAGAGAGAGAGAGAGAGAGAGGGAGTGAGGGAGAGAGAGAGAGAGGGAGAGAGAGACAGAGAGCGAGAGAGCGAGAGAGAGAGGTTGAAGGAAGGGCGAAAACCAAGGAGTGTATATCTCCGGATTTACGAGCACGATAAACGGGATTATACGCCTTCCGTAAACCTTGAAACGATCTTTCGAGTAAGCGCATAGTTTGCGTAAGGCTGCTATTTCTCTCCGCTTCCATCCTTCTCTCCGCTTCGTGTTGTCTTTGATTTCGTTTCCGACGCGACGTTTCCTCCAAACGTCCTTTCTCATCTGTTTCTAACCGATATTTGATTTCATCTCCTTCCTCTTCGTTTTCTTCTTCATTCTTCGTTATTCACGTGTAGCTTCTCTTTTAGAATCTTTTGTCTTGTGATTGATTTTTTGTTATTTTTTGTTGTTTTATGTTTTGATTTAGAAGGAAGTTTAAGATGGATTGAGAAATTGAAAGAGAGGAGAGCTGAGTAAAGGTGGATTTAGTTGGATTATGTAATTTTAGGAGCAAATTTTAGAATACTTGAATCTATATTTGGTAACACTGTACATTACACAAGTAGTAGGCCTTCAGGTTTTGTTCAACCTCTTCGGTACAGGGCTTGTGTGCCGCGTAATGTCACTTGACGGGAACCGGAATATTTTTTAAAACTGAGGGAAATTTAATAATTATTTAAGTTTAAATTGTACAAGAGTTGGCAGGTCACAGATTTATAATAATGTGACTAGACTAGATTAAATAGGAAGACATAAACAGACGTTTACAGGTGAAATAATAATTGTTTGCAGATTAGAAGAAACGTTGATTCTCTTAATCAAATGGTAGTATGCATGTACTTGTAGTTTGTAATTCATTGAATAGCTTCAGTGTTCGACTGTTCCGTTTTTCATTGTTGTAAAAGTTTTATTATTCTGCGTGGATTAATTAATAATAATATTTTTTGTAAACAGACTGTATAATTATTTGTTTGATCTATACAGAGATGAGTGTATAAATAGGCAGGTGGTTAATGCTAAATCCAACTAATTTTATTATGGAAAGTTTCATTTATATTTTTTCCTAGTATTCTGAATCATTACATTTTGTATGCTATTGCAGGAGGCATCGCAATACTTATGAATGAGAATATACGTTAATAGTAAAAATAACATGTTTGAATTTTTACTTTCTCATTGTTATCTATGTTTACTATTTATCTTTTTTATCTAATTCAGTTTATATACCTAAAAACAAGTGGAAATATCACTTGAATCCCTTGAATTAGGAATATGGAAATTTCAAGCCCTTCTTTATAACGAGAAAAATATCGAGAATGTTAAAAAAGATATTTTTTGCATGAAAGAAGCCTTTATGGAGAGCAATCTTCATTTTCAGAATCTTTAATTTAAGATTACATTTAAGAAAAGAAGAAATAAGAAATTAGTTGCAAGCGTTACAAGTATTTTTGAACTCTTAAGTTGTAATTCAAACTCTATACGTCTTGATGAACTTCGACAAAATTTCAGACTAGAAGTTTACCTCCAAAAAAGTTATTAATTAAAATTGCTTCTACAAACAGTTCGTTATTTCCAATCCTTCTATTCGTAAATTACAAAGTAACCTATAATTGTTCTATCAAGTATCATGTATAATTTCACTTTGCGACTCCAATTCAGCATTTCTCTAAAGATGTAAGATTCCAGGAAATAGTCTGCACTAAAATTATAGAATTTAATGGTTCATTTAATAAAATATACAATATTCACAATTTTATTGTAGATTAATACGAAAATTTATAGTGTTATTAAAACATATATATCGGAGTTATAAATTAATCTCTCAATTACAATTATGGCATATGTAGGTATATATATATTTTTTAGATTTCTATGTGTCTGTTTATTGAATTTATTTTTTAGCAGAATTTTTGATAATTAAATAATTATATAATAATTAAATAATTTTATGCGCATTCCATGTTTAATCGTTTTGAAGCGGATTTCTATTAAAAGAATGCTTTGAACGTAATTTTTAAAATGCGATGTAAATTACGTCCAGGATTTCACCAATTCTTTTATGATATGATATTTTATCAATTTTCTTCTCTCTAAGTAATATTAGAAAGTAACAGAACGAATATCAAACGAAACCATACATTACAATTAAATTCGAATGCCTTCCTTTTATGAATTTAAACTTGGACGTAAAGGCAGTAGAAACTACTTCTAGTATTGATACAGTTGGTGTATAATTGCGTAATAATTTTCCACTTTAATTGTAATCCTGAAATAACGTCTCCAAATGAAAATACCCTCATAGTTCTTTGTGGTAATAGTATTATTAATTTTATCTGTATTATATTATATTATATTATATTATATTATATTATATAATTGGATTCATTTTATATATTTCAGTGAATGTGTTTCTGTATTTTAATATATATTTTAATATATACAATATATTCTTGTTAATACAATATAAATTTGTTACATGGTAAAATGTATATTGGTAAAATGTAAAAGTACATTCAAATTCTAAAGCGTTTTTGAAAATAATTTATTAACTATGAATCTATTAGGATTAAATATTAAATGCCGGTGGGATCGCGAAGAGGTGAGCAAAAAAATGTTTCAGTATTTTCTTTCCAATTTATTTTTCTAAATAATAAATTTTCTAAAATAGCTTTTGTCCTATCTACATCACCAATTCCTCGCTTGTAATCACTGGTAATATTATTAATTCAATAATTTTTCTACTGGTTCTGTGCATTTACAAACGGGATATTGAAGGTTCTTGTACAGTAAAACACCGTTGCAATCTAAATTAGCATATGAAGGAGGCGGCAGGAAGAGTAGAGAAGGGAAGGGGATGGTAGAAAGTTCAAAGGAGCAGGGAAAGAAAAGCTCGGCTGGCTCGCCTTCGAAAGGAGATACAGCCCTGGTTTCTGGGGATGTAAGGGGGTGCAACGGCCACGAATTAATATTCATTACCTCGCGGAACGGCAAAGCGGCCTGCTCCGGCTTGTACAAATATGAAACGACGTTGTTGCGCTAATTAAAATACCTGGCCGTTTTCTTGGCTGAACGAGATCCGTAGCATCCTCTTTCCTTGTATATTCCACTGGAAACTGATGGCCACCCTCGAGGAAACGAATCTACGGCAAAGACGTTTCCATCCAGCTGCTTAAGATCTCAATCGTTTCGTTTCGTTTCCTCTATTCAAATATGTGTATGAAGGTACTGAGAAATATATACATATATACGTGGAGAAACGTAAAAGGTTCTTGTATTCGACAAATTTCTGCACCATTCATCTATTTAGAGTACTTATGTTGATGAATGTGTGAATGTTGAATATTCGACGTTTATGATTTTTAAAGTGTGTACAGTAATCTCTTTTGAACTATTTAGGAATCTTGGCAGCTATTTAAGTAGCTAATTTTTAATGAAAAGCGATTGAGGATTTATCGATTAACACGTTTGCTGCGGATCCAATATTTATTATTAGAATTTTTATGCTAGTGGGAGATTGTGTTCGTGTCCGAGAGATTTCTGGAGCAGCTTATGAGATATACACGAACACGTTAAGGATTGAATACTTGACATTTATGTCGCCCGTCTTAGTCAAAATGTTCTACGTAGCATTTTTTCATCTTTCAAGATATGTTGAATAGGATAAGGATACTTGTAGTCCCCCTGGTTTTTACATTTTAAGTAAACATACAAAGATCTACGCGTTTACTTCTATGTATTGAATTTGCTAAACTTTTTGAAATTTCACTATAATGAAACAGAACTATCATAATTATCGTAAAATTTGAAAGCACTCTGTAAATGTATATTACAAGTGACGAGACGCTTATTGCAAACATATACTTAATAACAAATTTCAAGTATTAGGTTTAAATATTTTCGTGTTTCCTGCGAAACATATGCTTATATAAATTATTAAATATATGCTTACTAAATATTTTGTAATTTTTATGTACGTCTTCAGATTTATTCCAGATTTTATCAGCATAATCATAACAGTGCTAATAGAATATCAGAATGTTTCCTATACCAAACATAACACATTCATAAAATGTTTCTACAAGTGGCCCAATACCAACGTACAACGTATCCACAAGAAGATGCGGATAGAGATTCCACAATCGAGTGCAACGAGCATATAAAAGAGCGAGAAGGATATAGACAGAAGACACATACACGTACGTACACACACGCAGGCGAGGATAAGAGGACACGACGACGAGGGATGTAATAATCTGCGTCCGCATTGTCCGTCTTGCTGGCATGGCCGAGTCCTTTGACATCTCGCGGAGTTTAATTAAACTCGAGCGTATAATAGCTCCCCGTCGAGAAGGCGAGTCGAGGTCCAACGTCGTTGTCCGACGCCTGTACCGAACGTAGCGTCGCGTCTAACATTTCGCCGGCACCTGCGTCGTTTTATCCTCTCATATAACGACTACGACATCCGTCGGACGCAGAAACCGCTTCGACATAGCTATTGTATCGTCATACGCTATACCTCACTGCAAATTTAAAATTTGCTGGAGAATTGCGTTATTTAGAACTATTCCTTGTACGTGCTGTAAGGCAGAATTATTTCAGTCACTTAATAAGCCTCAACATGTTAAAATTCTATCTTCCCCGCAGAATAATCAAATTTATTATACGTATATGATATAATAACGCAAAAATGGGGAAATATCCGTGTACTTTAGGTTAAGCAAGAAAAAACATCAAGAACGAGAAAATGATTCCAGTAACCCATGATCTTAATAAATAAATATTATATAGCAACTAATAAAACAAAAAAACGATATAAATTTCACAAATAAAGTAATAGTCACAAGCTACTGTATCATAATAATTACCATTGACAATGAGAATATCATAGTAGAAAAATAGCTTTCTATCTTATATAGCCATATGATCGCCGAAATGTTAATATGAATACAAGATATATTTAATTTCAATAGTTATGTTTATTTATCTGATATTATCGTAATATTTTAAATAATGATTAAGTGAAACAAAGCAATTTGTGGAGTAACTAATGGAATTGTAATAAATTGTGTACAAATGTGTTATATTAATCTTGCAGAATCCTTTAATTTTCTATAAGATTATTTTGTTTCGTAAGATCGTGATTTTTGAATGTTCTTTCGGTAATTAGGATACTTAATTATTTAATTTAGTATAAGATAATGTTTAGTTATTTGGAATATACTAAAGTGGGAATACATTACTGTGTTTGGAGTTGGTGGAAGTTTAGATGAAAGTTGAGGATTTCTTGGTGAAATGATTTTGATGCTTTAGTAGAATTGCCGGGACAACGGCTTTAATTGTAAGGAAGTAGGTCATGGGAGTTTTAAGAATATAGCAGATAGTTTCCCGGAAAATATACTTGCGTAAAGTTAAAAGTGAGTGGTTTGAGTAAAATGAACGTAAATTCAAACGAATTAAACAAAATAAATTTTCCCTTTCTTTTCCTAGAATACATGTTGCATTACTTATAATTTATAAAGTTTAAATAAGTAATAAAACGAAATTTCTTTTATACGTTATACAAAAACTTCTAACAACTAACTTTTGTTTATACATTTCAGATATATATTCGTTTCTTCTTACATCCGTTTATCGACAGTTTTGGAAATATTTCATGTCACAGTATAATAATATTAATTTAGCAGGAACGTAATATGAGAACTGAATCTTTTAGTGGAACTTTTTCGCGATATATTAAATTTATTAAATAAATTTTATTAATTTTATGTAAAACAAAAGAATAGTTATTCATCAATTTCATTGCGCTTCCATTATAGTTATGTTTGTAAAATGTTATTGTTTATATAATATTCACGACTAGGTATATATTGTATAACGAATGTGAAAATGAAGTTTACTTTTGTAACAAGCAAAATTATATTTACAGTGTTTTATCCTACTCAACTTAATTAACACAAATTATTTTATATAAATATATACGGAAGTTATTTTGCAGTGCTCATGTGGAACGAATTATGATTAAAACGAGACAAACACGAATTACATATATCCTGGATAAAATTCAAGCACAATCCAAGGTTCATATAGAATACAATAATGTAAATAGTCATTAAAATCAAATAACTCCATTGACATTTACTAATTAATACTCTTAATTAGTTATTATCAAAATATCATGAAGTAAGTAAACATTGGCACCAAAATTATATAATTATTTTATTGGTTAAAAACAAAGTTATATTTGAAATTTGATGTGAAAAAAATAAACAAGTAAAAGTAAAAGCAAAATGAATTTGTTGTCACTGAGAAAAGTACGTTTAAACTTAACAATCACGTGAATTTTGTCAAGAAATATTGAAACATAAAATCGAGACAAGGGTGTCGTCTGAAATGTCATTATGTTGCAATCATTCAAGAAAGATAATTTTTGTAACATAATAATTATCTGTAATACTATGTATAAGATCAAATTAATAATGTCAAATTAAATGTTTTACACTGTAAGCATACAATATGTATTTCCTAGAAGAAACTGTAATCCCCAGGCATCTAGAAATATGTAGTTACAGAAATAAGAAAAGTAAGTAAAAGTTATAACAAATGTAAGTGAAATAAACCTTCATTGAAATTTTAGAGACAACAATTAATAGAAACATTTACAGTATTCTAAACAAAAGTGGTGGTAATATTTATTGTACGTACGAATATATCACCTACTTATTTTGTTATATATATTAATTACGACATTGCGGATGAATCAAACTGCAATGATTTTGCTTTTAGTATAAGTATAAATGTATTTTGCAGAGATGGTAAAAATATTTAAACAGTCGATTATTCATTATATGCATAAACTTCAATATGTATTCAGTAGGACCATATTTAACACTTATTATATGTCTAAAATAGCTGTCCACGCTGCACAATAATTTTGTATTAAATATGTGTTTGTAATAAATATTTCGTAATTGCTTTATTTATGTTTAGATTGGTTTCAAAATTTTGCCAATATAATGATAACAGTCGTGTCTCATTACACTGCTGACATAATACGCATGTATATTTATACAAGCTATCAATGGCAAATGTTAAATTGTCAAGAAGAGAATAAAAATTGTTGAACCTAGGAAAAGGTCGTTCGTCAAAATCTTGTGCTGGGTGTATAGAGATCCTCTCGTAGCGAGAGAGTTTCATCTCTTTGCGACTTGTTTCGCGTCTTTTCAACCTCAACGTCGCGGGATAATCCCCAAGAGGAGAATCCACCGTGCCGTGTCAATGCCCATAATTTCACGCTTCAACGACGTCTCGGCATCGGATTATTGGATCGGATATCAAGAAAGGAAGAGAGAGTGGTCCTAGCGATCGTTGTCCCGCACCAAAAAGAGTAGAATGGACGTCCTTACAACAGAACGAAGACCCTGGGGGACTGGCCATAGCCTCGGAAAAGATGAAAGACCGATCGAAATTGCCGGCCGGAACACTGCTTCCGAATCTTTTTAACTCTCGAAAATTCTTCCTCTCGTAGCTTGACCGATCTTTTCTCTCGTTTGACGGCAGTCTTTTATGTGTATTATACATTATCGAATATTTTAGCAGGATTTTATATTATGAGAATAACGACTTTTTTCCCGAAAATATCGGTTTTTGACAGTTGCTCAGGATTTTTTGGATTTACAGTAATAGGATTTGAATGCGATCAAAGCGCATAAATTAACGATGAATTAATTTTTATTGTGTAAAAGTGTTGATACTAGTTTTAAAATATAATCGTATTTATGTTGTTTTTAAAGTGTAAACGTGGATGTTTCGTATCTGGACTAGTTAAAATAATGCATTAGGGCACCGTATTACGGTACTCGTTATAATATAGTTGTGTTCATAAAAATAGAAATTTCCATTAAAAAATCGCGGTTGAGTTATAACTTAATTACAATGACTACAGAAACTGTGTATTCGCATACCACTAAAGTATGTATATCAAACATATCATTTTAATACTTTCATATGATTACACAAATTTAATATTATAAATATGAAATGTATAAAACCTGATAAATGCGTCATTGGAAATTAAGCGTATGTATAAATAAATTTTGTAGTCGCTGTAATTACAAAATCAAACGGACAATACTTCTAATAATCAAAATACGTGCGTGACTAAATTCAAAATTCTCCAAATCTTCACTTATTCCACTAGAATTTTTGAGTCTCTTAATTGAAAATCTACATACAGATACATATGTTAAGAAGAATCTTCTCAATCGTTGACTACATTTTCAGTTGAAAATTACTCAAATAGATCCAGAAATTTGCGCATTTCGTAGACAAAACAACCCTGGCAGAAGCGTTCGTTTGTTTGGCTCGCGGATCAGGACGGTTTCAGAATTGCGAGAGAAAGCGTCGCAGTCGGTTGAGACACTCTCCTTCCGCCACCGGTCAATAACTGGACACTACCTTCTCTCCACCCTCTACGCAACCTTGTTCCATACCGCATTCGTGGTCTCTCATCCTATCTCTCTTTCTCTCTTTTCCTCTCTCTTACATTTTGCTCGCCTTGCCACCTCTGTCTGTCTGTCTCCTACGTCTTCAAGGGAGATGCAACGCAACATAATACGTTCTTGTTATATCGGAGACGAATACTGCATCTTCTTCTACAGGATTATAAAACCCATGACGTGAAAATGTTTATGTTATCGAGTCGCTTTATTTGTTCGATTATGAGATTAACCTCTGAAAGGTTGGGATGTTTACAATATATGTATAATTATAAATGTATGTAATCATTATAATCAATACGTAATTATAAAAATGATAATTATATATTAAATTATAAATTAATTATATAAGAAATTATAAATAGATTGTGAACATTTATGCACTTGTGCCATAAATATTACAACTAGACTGCGGATATTTATTACTTACAAATTTTTATTTTTAAAGGATATTTTAAAATATTTTCATATTTTTGAATATTACATGTACCTATTCTTGATTCGAATTTCTCATAAACGGAGAAAAAACTGCAGTCCAACTATACAATAAAAATATTTTACATTGAATACTTTAAAGTTCATTTTTGCATATTATGTTGCAAGTTATGTCTTACAAGTTTTGAACTTACAAAAGATAATATTAAAAAATAGGCGAATTTTGGTATGGACATGGGACAAGAAATTTTGTAAACGATCGAAAAACTTGAAATTTTTGTGGTACTTAAATTATTAAAGAATTTAATTAGATATAAATTATTGGTGTGGATTTTTACTCATTTATTTACATATTCTATTTTAATATGTTAGATATATGCAGATTATACATGTTCTCGACATTTATACCTTTGAATTTTATTATTATGGAATATTATAAAATAATTGATCGAGTTGATTTACCATTTTTTAAAGATGTTTTATAAACATGCTTTTCGGATTCGTGTCACGTTCGTGAAAATAGCTGACGGTAATTATTATCGGTATATCAAGCACCTCACCAATAGGCAGAATTTACTGTGGTGGTATCGACAGTTCTTTTGCAAATATCTTGAAAACTAAAGCAGTCCAGCGATGACATATAAAGTAAAAAGTTGTTTAAAATGTTGATTCCTATAACATATTCAAAAATCATCGAAGAAGGTGAGGTGGTTGAGATATCGATAATTAACATTTGTTTCTCTAAAATTTCATTTACGTTATTACCAAACTTGTTAGTGTTATGTAATTAGTTATGAAATATTCATCGATACTAATAATTTGTAACTTATAATTCAGCAATTTTTTATCAAATAAAAGCTTACACAAAAGTTCCACAAAGAAACAGTGATTTAACTTTTTTTACTAACTGATCCGCCAATGCAGTTCTCGTAGAAAGACGAAACTGTCGGCAAAAACTATCCTGTGTAGTGACAGTGGCGACACTAAAGCACGTGAAGAGACTAGTTTCTAAACATTAGCTCGGGCTTCGTCAGCGTTTACAACGCGCAAAATGATTTCCAGCTATTCCCGTTACAAAGGTATCGTGTGACACAAAGGACTCGGAGAATCGCTTGATGACCATTCAGAAACGAACGGTTGCTAGCGGGAATATGCGGGAACCAATTCTCCCGACTATGATTCATAGGCAACTATACCGCCATAAACGACTTTCTTGAGAGGATTAACCGGATCACCCATAAACCAGAATATGTACATATATATCACGTGTGTATCCTCTTTGAAAATTAGGAATCGAATAAAATATACTTTTATCATGTTTTCTTCGTGTGATCTTCAATATTGGAAATCAATAATAAAATTTTTAATAATTGAACGAAAATACATTTTTATATACGTATGCGCATTGTACACATCTGAAACGTGATAATTAGTCTGTACTAATTATAATTCGAAAACTTCTATAAGACTATAATTTTGTTTTTGAACTACATGTATATTATTTTACAAATAGGAAGGGATTCTTATTTTTATATATAAGAAGATCCTTGACTTTTAAAGAACGCTCGAATATTTTTAGAGGTAGGAAGAATTTAATATATCAAAAGAATTGTACTTTTACTGTACTTTTACACCTTTAATTTAAATATAAATGAAGACTAGTAGAAAGTTCTTTCTGTTTGTGAATACTAACATCATTGTATATATTTTCTATTATCTTTTTAAACACTTGTTGGATTTTTATTAGGAAAATACAGAGTGAATCTATGTTTATTTCACACATTATTTTTCTGTAATAGATTTGTCATTACATTAATAAAATTTAATACATTAATAAAAATTATACTGTTCGACTAAACTATGTTTTGTATTAAAAAGAACTAATTCTGATAGATAAAGTCAAAAACTAGTGAAAAACTAGATAAAAAAGTCAAAAACTAAAGTACAAAACTAAGATGAATCTAACATTATTTGGATCACTGTATATACTTATACTTTCTATATATATTTTCAAATTTGTTTCAAACTTTGCCAATATTTATATATATATGCAACTATGATAGTCTCACAAGTCTACTAAGGAATTTTCAAAATAGTTCATGCAGTACACACGATATGTTCATAAAAGATATGTATAAATATTCGAATACTTTTCTGACCCTGTGTATATATTACTGTATATGATGGCAGTTCTCGAGAGCTTCGTTGAATGAATATGCTCCTAACAGACGTTACTCGCCCGTGTTACTAGATAACTGGCAGGATGTATGCTTGCGGGTCTTTGTGTCAGTATCTATTGGGCATTTGAAACTTCTTGCGCGACGAAAGTCTTATCGTTGAAGGGATTAAGAATGTAACAGGCGCTGCTTGTTTACACGTTATGTGTTTGAATATTTGTGGTACCAATCGAGAGGATGCACTATGCTGATCTCTTAATAATTTATCGTACGATATTTGCAATGTTGAATATTCTTTGTATTAAGGTATACGAAGTATATGTACATATAACTTTATGCATGGGTATTATATATTTTCTATATACATATCATTTTTTATATATAAATATTATAGGACACATATTACAGAACTCGCATAAAGAATGAAACATAATCTAAACCTAACCTACTTTGTTTGGCATTTCTGTAAATGCTCGAACGCCCGGGGTGACCGCCTGTCCCTTGTCACCTTCGGCTATGGAAAAGCAAGCGTCACACCTAAGGGCGTTATAAATTAAGCACTCATCCGCATTGTGTGTGGGTCAGCGGACCCGACGTGTTGCGATTGCGATTGCCTGAGTTCTAGGAAGAGACAGCGAAACCACGTGAGGCTGTCGAAAGCTATGCCCCCTTCCTCGCTAGAACATAGGCTAGAGGGTTCTGACCTTCTGCACGACTGCAACGCCGAAGGTACTCTGCATTCATTGTACAATCGTCATCACGGACGAACGTAAAAGCAAAACCACAAGAGTTCTTCATTTTCCGGGCTTACAGAACGTGCTGCAAACAGGACTACCATGAATTCGCTTTTAGTGCTTCTTACATATTATGTATTTTCGACCAGTCGCGGGGAGACGCGTTCGCGAGGAAACGTGTCAACGGGAATCGTAAATTCCCGTTACGATTGTAATAATCGACGCCGCGAACAGATCGATCCCCTGATTTCCGTTGAGATAATAGGGGTGATTGAGGTGGTATAACGCTGCGAGGGTTATAAACTATGTATTTCCAACAACTGTATACAAGATAGTGTGGCGGATCGGTATCAATAGGACGCCGACAGGTCGAGGCATTAACGCGGCGCAACACCTTCCGGGCGATCTGCTGGTACCAACAGCCAACACTAGAGGGCTACGACGACAACGAGTCTGTCTAAATTTTTGATTGATAAATAAATGATTGATACAAATACCGCACCTAGCGACACTCCCTCTGCGTCTAAGGCAGGGACTACCGGGCATAGCCTTACTGACGAGACCACCGGTAGTCCCTGCCTTAGACGTAGAGGGAGTCTCGCTAGGTGCGTGAAAAACGTAGACCGAGCAGTGCGGTTGAAACGGCTAGAACGATTGGTGGAGGAGATCCCCCGTTCACGTCCGCGTGCTCGATCGCCCGCGCGTTCACGTTCACGCTCACCGCGAGGGTGCCGTAGGACCCTGACCAACGACGGTCCATTTGGACCGCTTGTTGCGAATGCTCTTGAACCTGAGCCAAACGCTCACACTCACACGCGCTCTCGCCGGCGCATACCCGACTCGGCGACGAATCGTTAATTCCTGTATCCGATACCATGAAAGACGAAGTCGTGACTCTACAATGAGTTCATTATGTGGACGCAGTTGACAAACGGTATGGTTAGGACGATTTGATGGTGATGTGGTTGATCGTCTCGCCATTGCGGCGCCACGCCAGACAGTGGTACGACACCTGCCAACGAATTAGCACCACTTGGGCGCAGACGAAAGTACTGCTGGTGGCCTAGGTCCGGAAGGCGATGCCATTTAGCCGTCTGTTCAAGGAGGCAGCGTCGTATGAAACACGGCCTATGCAGAACTTACGAGATTATTGTTTCCAGAAGCTATGTAAATTGCGGAAATTGGACGACATACCGGACGACGCTATTGCTCGCACCGTGCGCTTGGTGCAGCAAGATGATCCTAACGCGCTATATGCATTTATGAAACCCTCGGCGACATGCTGTCGCAAGGGCGGGTAACGCGGGATCGCCCGGTGCCGACTACGTCGGGAGGGGAGGATCAAGGCCACGTCCGAGGGTCATCGACCGTCGGCGATGGCGAAAGGCGGCGGAACGGCCAGCGATAACCGAGAAAGGAGGAAAGGGACATCTACCGAAGACCCAGAAGAAAGGCGCCTGCACCCGATTGCAGGACGGACACAGCTCGTTCTGGGAATACAACCGGGAAAGGTTTTTAGTGTGTGTTTGATTGGATGATACCGACGCGGTCCATCTTGGAATGTAACTGAGGATGAATATAGCTGACTTCGGTTATCAGCTTAGAACGAGACGCGGTCATAACCGATCTCGGAACATAATCGGGAGGGAGATGGGTGACGAACATGGAATACACCTCCAGGGAGAGGTAAGTGGAGTAAGCCATCGAAGGACGTTTGCGAGGAACCACGGCAGCGGTATATCAGATCACGGATGGACTCGGTTACCTGCATCGACTGATCGACTAAAGCTGTCCTCGCATCACAGTCATCGCGTTACCGTGCAGAAAGGACCTATTACTTACAGTATCGGGAGTTCCCGTAGACTTGAATTGATAATTGCTTTTTTTGCAGATAGCAAGTCCGGGGACGGATTCATAGTCAGGTTGGCCGAATGTAAGAAAATGCGAAGTTCCAAAGGTTGGGGCGACCGCCCGCCCTTCGTCACTTTTAGCTATGAAAAAGCAGGCGTCAACACTTAAAGACACTATAAATTAATGCTCATCCGTTTGATGTGCGGGTCAGCGGACCCGACGATTTGCGATTGCGATTGCCTAGGTTCTAGGAAGAGATGCGGGGAGGGCAGGAACACGGCGCAGCACATGCTGGAGTTTCGTCCGGCGTGGGAGCTGTCCCGCTACACCCTGCGGCACGTCATAGGCGAGAGACTGACCCCCTCGGCGATCGTAGAAGCGATGCTGAGCGGGCCACAGGAATATGAGGCCGTCCGCCTCTTCTGCGAGCGAGTTATGCTCGCAAAGGAGCGAGCAGAAAGGGAGAGAAAGAGAAACTCTCACCCTTGTAGGATAACGCGATGGAGGGGGATGACGGTCAGGCGGCCTAGAGCCGCTTCATCGCCGTCCCAACGGACCGCGACTAGAAGAGGGGATAGCGCTAGGGGCAATGGCCCCCCTAACGTCAAATTCGACAGTCAGGGAATTGTTAGGACTGGCTCGAACAAGAGGACGCGGAAAGGGGATGCAACGGAAAGATAATTCATAGGAGGTTCCTGGAGCACTCCTGTCATACGCGTAGGATGGTCATTATGGAGTTTTAGTCGGTAAGAGTCCGACACTATTCTACTGTTGCCGATTATTAGCAGCAGTGAAGTGTTCATGAGGATTTCTCCACGTGCAAAAACAAAAGAAAAAAAAAGAGAAGGTTCTAGGAAGAGACAGCAAAGCCACGTAAGGGTGCCGAAAGCTATGCCCCTGTTCCTCGCTAGATCACGGGCTCTGATCTTCTGCGCGGCTCTGAGAGTACTCGGCATTCATTGTACAATCGGCATGAACATAAAAGCAAAATCACGCGAGTTCATCATTTTCCGAGTTTATAGAACGCGCTGTAAACGGGATTACCGTATATTCTGTCCTTAGTGCTTGTTACATTTCATTACTTTTACGTTCTAATCTGTTCGTATTTGTTATATTAGTAAATAGATTTCGGATGTTATATATGTTATATACGGGGTGGACAATAATATAACTGACTCATTTCAAAGTTCTGCCCTTCTGATGCACAATGGCGCGTCTTTTGCTTCGTTCTAGCAATTATTTTATGGACACGTGGCAAAATAATCATGGAGCGTTATATAGTTCAAGGGAGTTGAGACCTTTTACGGAATTTTTAAGTACAGTGTACGTCAATAAACCAAACACAATCGAGCAGCTATTCGAAAAAAAATATCTAAAAAATGCTATTCAAGAAGCGATAATGAATAATATGTCTTCCAAAACGTGTGAAAACGTAATGAAAAATGTGATCAAGAGGACTTGACTTTCTATAGCATTTGGAGGCATATCCTTCTGATATTAAATTCTATATATAATTTCCAAGCATTAGTACATGACTTGTACTAAAAGACTGTTTGTTGCTTTTTAATTTGTTTGAAAGCTATTAATAATGAAAATCAGACAGTTACATATTGTAGTTTTACGTACACAATGTATTTTTATAGAATGTAAATGGAGAAATAAAACGTAAGTACATAAAAATTTCTGGTGAACTGGTAAAACAGTTCCGTCCTCTTCGATTTTGATGATTTTTTAATATGTTAATATTTGAAGACATCGAATATGATTATGTTATGTAGAAATCAATATTTTGACCAATTTTTTCCTATGCATATAACTGCCGGTCGGTCTTAGTTTCAGAAATCTTCGCAAAAATCTCTCGGTACCACTACAGTGAATTCTGCCCATAGTTGAGTGTCTGTGGTAGGGTATGCGCCAGCATTGGGTCGCCTGGCCGCCAGTAGCTACTCTTCTGTTTACGAACGAGGGTTGAGTGAGCTTAAAGGCCTTGTGCACAACGTGCATATGCAAAGCTGCAAGAAATGTCTACTGTAATTGTTAAAAATGAATATCCTCTATGTATTGGATTTTGGTTGGAATTTTTAATTCCGTTGCCGTAAAGGGGCCAGAAACGTTCCTACGAAATAATAATAAATTAATTATAAAAATAATAGGCGAATGAATAATCGATACTATTTTACAAAACAGAATAATCATTATTATTTCACGCAAGCGTTGTCAGCCGTCTCATGTAGGTTGGATGAAAAATCAAACCCAAATCTAGACTCAATACATTGATGATATGCATTCGCTTGAGTTATAAGTTATAACAGATATTTTTTGCAACCTTGGCTGGAAACCAATACTGACGTATACGTTACCACAGACGCACAGTTATAGTCAAAAGTATATTGCAGTGGTACGTGCAACTTTTTGCGATTATTTCGGAAACTGACCGAGACCGATAATTACCTATATAATAAACAGTTATTCAAAATTGATTTCTATATCATACTCAAAGATCATCGAAGTTGGAGGAGACGGAATGTTTCTATAAGTTTATCGTGTGATTAGAAAATTAGAGAAATGGGTCTTTTATTTCGCATCCTTTGTATAATGCATATGTTTTGCATATTTATGTTTAAGAATATATATAAGAATATATATATAAGAATATGCAAAAGGATATTGCATAACAGATATATACTTATATGAAATTGATAGCTTATCGCGTAACCACATAAAGTGCAAATAACAGTAATATGTAATCAATATCAAATGTAGAACAACATAGAACGACAACTTATGTGCTGCAATTTTCAGTAATTGGTTAAACGTAAGACGTAGTCGTATTTCGAATTAGAAGAAACGGGAAGCAAACAAATGGGAAGATTTTTTAATTAAAAAAAAATATATTTAAAGAAACAGATGAGCATTACATTTTACGCACAAACAACATCGATTAACAACTGAAAATTTGGTCAGAGTGCTTGCAATTTGCTATAACATAAACTATACGTACCAGAATAATTGCAAAGGTGTTTTAAAAAATCTATTGTTAAATATTGTATATTGTAGATAATATTCGCTGTATTTCACACATTTTTCGTGCATAAATATTCGCAGTCTAATTATAAGTATCTATAAATACATCTTAAACTCTTTTAACTTCATATTTAATTCCTAATGGTAATATAATATTTTGTTATGAAATGTTATGTGAAATGTATAATTTCTTATATATATTACATAAATAGTATATGAAATATTTAAATTATATTGTACAGAAAAGGCCGTATGTATTAATAAATATGATGTTGTAAGTGCTCTTTTAAACTTTCAACAATTCTTGACATAGGTATCTGTATCACAGTATAGCATAATGTCTTAGTATTGAGGCATTATTATCAACGTATTGAAAACGAGTTTTCTCGGTACTCTAACTTTTTCACTGAACAGAAGCTGGTGACGCAATGGTTAACAGGTTTAGATACTGGTGTTCGTTGCGATGTTTGTCTACTGCATCCGGTATGTAAACGATCTTAAATACCATAATTTACTGGGTGAGTCTAGAGAATTTTAGTAAAGAATTTCGAGATTTCTATTCTGTGTTTGAGATTGAATGTTTCAAAGTTTTAAGAACAAACATGTTCCAAGTTTTACAAGTTCGTTATTGTTGAATATATACCTCAAAGTTTTAGGTGATTATAATATACATCATGATTCATAATTAATGGAACGCGTGAAATTAGAAGAGAATTCTGTGACAGAAAGTAAGGCGAAAATCAAGAATAACAAAATTATATTGAAAGCTTTGTTTTTGCGAAAATCGAATTTGAAAAGTTGTCGAACATACGGACTGGATAGAAGTGAATAATAATTAACAGTAAGTTGTTCTCCTTGTGAAAATGGGTAAAAAATATACAACATAATTAGTTTTGTATTTCTTTCCTTCTTCAAAATATTCAATCTCTAAATAAGAATGAAAATCAAATATCAATTAGTTCTTAAAAATTTTTCTCTTAATTATTTATTTTATTTAATTTTTTCAAATAGGGACATCTCCTTTTTGGAAAAAGTATCAAATATAACAAAATATTATTTATATATCTGTATTTTCTACAAATATTTTAATACTTTTTTATATTCCACTTGTTTCGAATTTTTGAAATATCCTAATCTCAAAGGAGAACTCTCCAGAAAAGGTGCCAGATAAAAAATAAGAATATTGGAATATTCTTATTTTTTATAGCAGAAATGGCCAACAAGTCGAGCGCGATCGACCGGTTGATCGTAAAGCAATTTTTGATCGATCAGAGTCGACAGGAGACGATTTCAACATAGAAATGCAACTTAGTCCTGACTCGTAGAAATAAACGGTCGTGGCACCTTCCAGTATCATTTTAACTATAAATACTATTAATAAAATAACACGTTGATTTAATACCCCCTTTTCCATTGTTACTTATTAGTACACAAGTTTTCTAAAAATATCTACTTTCGAAGTAAAAGTATGTAAAACATAAATATTCATATTTCTCTTTAATTAAGATTTCAAATTTTAGGTCACACCAATTATATGATTATTAGCGATACACATGGGAAGTGAGTGCGTTGCATATTATGGTATTTCACATTATATTATTCTATTGACTAGCCTAGCTTTTTAAATAGGTATATCTCAAGAGATCGTGCCTTTTTCCATCTTCTAAGTTATCTGTGAGAAAGGGTTCCAATGCGTGTGTCTGTCGGAATGTAGTGTACATTTTCGGCATCTCAGGATCAGATGGTCTATTTTGTGTATTGCACTCTCCGCATTGCAGGGTAAGTTCTTTTGATAAGAGGTATGAGTGGATGATCTTGAAGTGTCCTAGTTAGATTCAGTTGTTAACTATTTGATCTCTTCTCTCCATTTTCGAAATATCTAATTCCCTCTTTCCAGAACGAAGCGGAAGCAAAACTTTAATATCCATCTTTTACATTTCTACCAATTTTTTGAAATATCTAATCTATATAATATAACAGTTCAGAAAAGTACTACATATCTTGATATTTAAATTAACTTTCTTCGCTTGTTGCAAATATCTAAAGAACTTAAAATCTTTTCGGAAATTATTCAGAATAGGGCACGCCTTAATAATAATCCTTAATACTAGGTTCCTCAATACTAATAATCTTTAATAGTAATTCTTAATACTGGATTCCGAGATATTTGCAAAAACCTCGAGCGAAGAGATTACGATTACACTACATTTGACTACATTCTGATATAGATGATCACCAGAAAGCGGCGACCACATTTTCATACCCAATCTAAATCTAATTCATTGATAATAATCATTTTTAATATAAATAAAGAAGAAAAATACATTAATGGATCATAGCTTAGGCTACGATATTGACAATATTGGCGTGAAGTAATTATTTTGATTATTTTTATCTGTAATTGATAAAAAATATAACAAATATACTTATCGTCACTGAAAAATTGTTTGCAGAAGTAGAGTAGATTGTTAAATAACACATGGTGTATTAAACATAAATTGCTTTGTAATTTATATGTTGAGAATTAAAGCCAAACAATGCGCCGCAGCGTTTATATGCATGTGTAAGAAAGAATTACATACTTGGAATGTAAACTTTGACGATACATTTTGAAATCATCAAAATCGGTGATAAATAAAAGACAAATATATATAATGAAAAAGCTGTTCGCAAAAATTTATCAATCACAATCGTATACGAATATCTATACATATATATATATATACAGGGTGGTTGGTAACTGGTAGTACAAGCGGAAAGAGGGTGATTCTACGCGAAAAAAGAAGTCAAAAATATAGAATAAAATTTTTTTTTTAATTTTTCTTTTTTTCAATTTTGTAGACAACGATCTACAGTGAGATCCGTTATAACGAAACGTGATAAAGTGCACGCGTACCGAGCGAAAATTCAAAGTCGATTTTCTCGAGAACAAAGCCTCGAACGAAAAATTTTTATTCTATATTTTCGACTTCTTTTTTCGCGTAGAACCACCCCCTTTCCGTTTGTACCAACATTTACCAACCACCCTGTATATTACATCCAATTCTCGTCTTCTCTGATCTCAACAAGAATAAGACACATTGTATAAGAGGTTTCACCGGCTACCGGTAAAGATCTGCTAGGTTCACGATTTATCTGTTTAAATACGACCCGAGGCGATGCACAGCCGCGCTCGTGTTTAAACGGCTTGCTACCTGATCTTTCGCGTTCTCGCTCGCTACCTCTCGCTCGCCGCGTGAAAGTTTCCACCGAACTTGCCATAAAATCATTTCCTGCCGTTTACGTTGTGCACCTTTCGTGCACCCGTATACACAAGTATAACGCGTAAATTCGAGCGAAATGTTCGATGATTTTATCCTGGTTGACGCTGGAAACGCTCGCGTTAATGGAATTCGTTTTCAACTGTTGAAGTTTTAATTAGCACCGTGCTCCAGGTAATTAGAGAATCATTTGCTCGAATTACCTTATTGCGGACCCTGTTTGATATTTATTTCAGATATAATGTTTCAACGTTATATAGCTGTTCGAGGTTCTTTTGATTCTTGCCATTTATTGTGTTCCTTCACTTTTTATCAAAGTTTAAGTTAAGTATATCTCATATAGCTTTGATATAGCTTTGATAATTTTTAAATGGCTTCTTTAAAGCATGGTATATTTAATCAAAAGAATTTTAATACGATTCAATACACGTTCCTATTAATTTAGCCCTAAGCTTTAAGCATTATTTAACTTTCAAATAGTATTGTTGTGCTGCAGATGACTATCTATACTAATTTATGCTGGATTACTGAAATTTCGAATATGTAATTTTATTTTGTACTCTACATTCTAACTTTAAATTGTTATTGTCTTCAACGATTCAATGATATTTAGTTAAGAGGTAAATAAAATATTTGAAATGGTTTTAGATATATTAATGAATCGTGTTTCAAATTTTAATATATTATCACTCTATATTTTTATACAAATAATTAAAATCTATTATTTCCGATGCTACAAGAACATAATAAAGTATTGTTTTTGACTATAAGTTTCTCATTAATTTGTGCATTTTACTAATATTAGCTACAGATTAGCTAAATAATTGAGAGTGATACTGTATATGTATAGTTTCTTTAGAACAACATATATTTAATCAAAAATATGTTCATTGCGATTCTTTAATTAATTTCATCGTTCTAAATTTTTAAGAATTATTTGGCTCTGGAATTAAACAATTTTTTAAATGGAATTGTCACAGTTTCTTCGTTTCGTTTCTCTTCGTTTTCCTTATCATCGTTTAAATGAACTAGGGAATGTTTTCAAGCAAATGCTAAATTTACGTTTTCAGAAATTTTTATGGGATGTTTTTTAAATATAAGCTCATATAAGAAATTCAGCAATACAAAGCTGGATATTAATTAATAAGATGTATACCAAAATATTTAAATCTATAATGAAAAATAATATAACAAGATATTTATAATTTATATAAAGGGTTAGGGTAGGTATCTAAAAATTATTTGTTTCATTTTTGAATCTTTTTCGTATTCTAAAAGTAAATGTTTGATGGATATCAGTTTTCTACCGTAAAAAGTTCTCTGCGAAGCATTTTTCTTCGTTAAAAATGTCCGAATTAAAGGAAATTTAATATGATCAACGCTTTAAGCTAGGTCATCTTCCAAGTTGCCCAAAGATAAAAGATGACAGCAGAGTTTTTTGCACATGCATCCTCATTTTCGAGAAGTATCTCGAAAATTTAATGAGCATGCTTGAATTTAAATGTGATTCCGTTTGTCTGATCTTTTTATGGGACTTTTTATGTTCTTGTTCATCTTCGTACAAGAAGTACATAAAATAAAGTAAAAATCTTAGAAAATCGTAGAAAAGCGTAAAAAATCTTTGAATAATAATATAATTGCAGACGATTCTGCAAAACTTCAACAAAATTTTATAAATCAATTTATTATATAATATTAATTAATAAATATTGTCAAGAGTATTTTATTTGTAGAATAATATATAAACTTTAAGTATTCGAAGCAAAAATCAAATTAAATTGATAGACTTCAATATTTAGTTTAGGCAAAGTACCACTCAATTCAAAATAATTGAATGATTTAATTGAATTATTTAGTAAGCTTGCAAACTTTTGATACAATCTTTATTACCGGAAATAAAGTAATTACTTTTTTGAACTTAACAGATTCATTTCACTTTTGGCTATTTCGTATTAAAGTATATTGTATTCTTTTTCAGATCGATTTCATAGACTTTGAATACTACTTATTTAAATTCTTCTTCCTTAATATTAGGTATATATATGTCGGAGATGAAAGGAAAACCGGAGCCTTCCCTTTGCAATTTTGAGGAAGCCTTCTAATGCTTTAGCCTAGATTTTATCATAGCTGTAATTAAGCAATTGTCATTTGTAATTGTTTGATATTTGTGAAAGCGAAAGTGGGTTCGAGGTGACAACTGGTCACCGAACATAGCCACGGTCACGGGATAAACGTTTTGCCTGACGAAGGTGTGGATCGGTTGTATTGTTCTCCCTAGAAATCACATAGAATTGTACTTTAGAGATGTCGATATAATGGGACACACGTTGTATTAGGAATCAATCTCCAGACAGAAACTGCCTAGCAACGGCGTTTGGATCTTTCTCGATGTTTCTAAAGAGTATACAACAAACTTTTGACAGAAATTGCCTAGCAACAACGATTGGAACCTTCTCGATGCCTCCAGCGAGCATATAACAAACAAATGCAGTCGTATA
>NT_177152.1:304997-321425 GCF_000188095.3 Bombus impatiens | reverse complement strand
TTTTGTGTTTAAAATTATTCTACGCATAGTAAAGAGTTATCCCGTTGACCGTGGGTTCGTTTGAACCCCGGAAACATTGTTAATAGCGTTAATTAAATTCATTATTCGTAAAACCTATCAATCGTTAATCTCATTATTCGTTAAATTTAATATTCGTAAGACATATTATTCGTTCCTCTTATTGTTCGTTAAACTTATTATTCTTTAATCTAATTATTAGTTAAACTTATCGTTTGTTAATCTTATCATTTATTAAACTCATTATTCATAATATTTTGTAAAATCTTGTTTATTCGCGTAAATATATTCTCTGTTTCGTAAAACAATGGCTAATTCAAACGAAGAATCATTACGCGCCTTAAATCTTAATGATAACCCGACATATATATACATTTATTGTTTTTTCTTTTTGAAACGCTTATAGGGGATTCGAATTTATGTACGTGTGTAGTTGGTTGGTAATTGAAGCTACTTGCGACGTGCTTGAGCTCATCACTGTAAATTTTTTAATATGATAAATACGTCTTTTGTAAATAGTTTAAACAAATTTTTACTACATATACATATGTATATTAGATCGTAATTTTGCATGAACACATATGCTGATTTATTCATCGTTTCTTTGATACTTTAAATTAATTTTTACATGTTATATGAAACCAGCAGGTGCTAATATATACTTATCGACGGGAGTGAATGTTGCGTTCTTT
This sequence comes from Bombus impatiens, assembly GCF_000188095.3. Lineage (NCBI taxonomy): Eukaryota > Metazoa > Arthropoda > Insecta > Hymenoptera > Apidae > Bombus > Bombus impatiens. The sequence continues at coordinate 320,715 of NT_177152.1, read as the reverse complement.
ACACGAGTCATTAAGAGTTCTAATTGACCCTAAAAAATCTTAGCTTTACAATAGGTGGAGAATTTTATGAATAGAACAAATCGGTTTTGACCTTTTCGTCATTTAATATCGAAATGATATACGATTTAGTATTGCAAAAATGATATCTCGTGATCTGTTATTAAGAAGTAGTATTGTTTCTAGTGTCAATTGTCTAGTGTCAATGAGATAGTTGGACCTTTAGTTACATATCTTTATTTAAGATTATTAACCTTTTGTCTTATAAATTGTACTTAGTTATAATCAATATGCTTCATTTTAAGGTTATAGCGATAAGCTTATACTTTCACTTTGTATGGGTTGTATGTACAAATTAATTGATACTTTGTTCCTATATATTGTTTTATACATATGATCTATACAATATTTCGTTTAACATAGAATACACAGATTAATTTATATCTTTTTACTATTTTTACATTATTTATATAATCGATAGGTTTGCGACCGATACGACGTTCAAGTCTCTAAAAATACGACCATGAAGAAAAATCTTTTACCTTATAATATGTATCTTTTCGATCGAAGTAATTCATTCCGTACGCCTTTGCCCGTATCATTAAAGGTAACAGAGATATCGTTTTGTAACATCTGATTAACAGAATTACTGAGACATTGTAGCCATTGTAGTCGCTAATAATCGCTAGATTAATGAATATATGTTGAGTGTGTTAAATATAATAATGTTGAAGCTTAATTATCGCGAACTATGAGCCTCAAAAAAGATTGTAATACGTAAAGCCGAATTTACGCTGTTTCACGTTAGAGAATCAATGCGGATGATTCTTGCACAGTGAAAGTGAAGAATGAAACCCGGAATATTTACACCACTTCACTGGATGAATACTTCAAATGAAGGCAAAGGACACCGCTGAAACGTGACACACCGATATTAATGAAACTTTGCACATACATAATGTAGGTACAAATATTCAACACGTATCTGTTTTAGTGTCAATCGTCCACATTTATTGGATGAAAACAGCTTCTAAAGTTGGAGTCGAAAACGCATTTCCTGGATTACTTCAAAAACTATTCACGGTAGAGGAATGGTGCAGATTAACGAATTTTATGCTTTTGAATGAGAAATATGATCGGGTTTATAGATTTTTAGAAAGTCCATTTGTTTAAATAATACATTAAAAATTGTTTCTTTCTGTTAATATTTCTTGTGTATATTTATCGATTTTCACGTAAATTTGTTTATGTCGACTACATATCCAAACTCAAAACATCAATAAATCAAGGTTTTGATTTTTTTCAAATTAACGAATACAACTCTAACGCCGGCGTATCGTTTCAAGCTTGATATTTCTACCTACTACAATGAAATTATTCCCATGAATAATGAATTAAAATAAGTTAGATGTGATTAAAATTGAAATAAATGAAAATTATTAATAAATTATTTTACAATCAAAAAAATATAATGAACGAAGAATGATATAGCATTTTCTAAATGTAGGTGTAGTAATAGCAACAACAAGCTTGTTATGTTTATTTTATCGTTTTTGATACAAATGCTTTATAATATATCAGCTCTCTCCAAAGTTATCCTATTTTTAAGATACAAAAAGTTGAGTTTTCTCACTCTCTGTACCCCTTCTCCCTTCGTAATATAAGAGGTATTTAAATAAAACACCTAAATGGGTATTCGGGATTTTTCTAATTGCATTTTAAGTCTTTCGTATAGACCTAATCCAATTAGGGTAGACGTAACTGCACATGTAGGGAACAGCATTACACACCTCTTGTATCTTATGTAAAAATTTATTACACCACAAGTCATTTGCAGTGCACTAAAAGTAATAATATGCTTATTAGATATTTTGTATTTAGAATAACATGCCAAATTAACTTGCGATGTTTTAGCAAATATCGGTAATAATTATATTCGCTAATTTGCAAAAAACTAAATTCTGTTTTATCCGTATTCGTTTCCATATTCATTTCGTACGATATAAGTATGAAATATGTAGAAATGCGAACTGGTTGTCCGAATATGCATTCAGTACACGCTTATATTTCTTGCTAGTGCCGTTTCGCTACGAGTGTATTATCCATTATGTTCATCCAAAGTAGAGCTCGGCTCTACTCTGTTCAGTGTTCACTTTGGAGGAACATTGTGGATTAAACGAGGATGAAAGCGGCGTTTTTTGATGAATCACCCGACGTGTTCGTCTAAAGTAAAACAATGTAAATTCAGTTTAAGAGAAAATCATCTTGATTTATTCAATTCTTTAGTACAATTACCAAATATACTAGGACAGAATCGCCTTTAACTTCATTAAATTTTGTACTTACACTACTATATAGCAGTATATATAATAAATATGTTATATACATTATAAAAACAATGTGTATGCCTTTGAATGTTATGTGCGTTGTCTATGTGCATTGATTTCAATTACAGGCTTGTGTGACTTGAAGAAATTTGTATCGTTGACTTTGAATGAAATCTAATGACCGTTTTAAGCCGACGGTATGCGTTTGATTCATTTGTAGTCGTTGATACAATTCCTTTAAAACCACTGAATGCATATTCTTTACTATTCGTTGTGTCTCACTAAATAGTAATATATCATTATTTGTTTAAAAAATAGCTACCGTTAACTCACAAATGTGACTAGTACCCGTACTAAAAGGCTGCTGAAAGACATAAGAAATAATAGAGAGTTTTTCGAAGAGCAACATAAATATGGTATGAAATGGGAAGACAATAAGCTTATCATTTGCTAATAATAATACGTAATAGTAATTTCACAAAACCCGCTCAATTCAACGGACAGATAGTATGTTCTTTTTCTCTAGTCCGTTTAGAGAGGCTGTGTCGAGAGGCGAACAAAGCGAAAAAGGAGCAAGACTCCTGGTCGTCCGCGTCCGGCATCCAATAAACCAGTAGAAATAGAAGGATGCGCGTTCTGTGGAGCATGGAGGAGCGCTTAGAGTTAGAGAAGCGTTTAGCTTCTTGCCGGGTTTCTACAGGAAAGAAAAGAAAAAGAGCCCGTGTAGCTGCGGTCGAGGAACGTATTCGAGTTTCTTCGACCAGTGTGGGTCAACGTTCCGTGACCGGACTGCGCCGTAACTATCTTTTCTTGCAAATTTTCTTCATTCGTCCCTCTTCGCGAATCGCATCCCCCTTCCCGAGCGAAACCGCTGTTTCAAAAGACGCGCCGCGCTTTACGATCATCCGCCTTGTCGACTAAATTTCTCTTGCAAGACTGTATATGAGCCTCTAAGGAGGCAAACTGATCGATTCTACATTTTATTAATTTTCCAATTTCATTACTACAATGCGAATTTTTTTATCCATCTGTAGGAGATTTAAAAGCACAAAATTGCAGAGAACGCTCATAATAAGAAAAAATATGTAAATTACGTAGAGGAGGAAGGGGGAATAGAGAAGGGGTAGAGACGTAGTGGATATATGTGTGGAGGTTAGAAACTCAAGTGCAAGTCAAATTCATTTCATGGCCGAGAGGCCTGAAATTAATAAATTGTCATTGTCATTGTTATTGTTATAAAACATTTCAAGTATAATGTTTTTTTAATAATACTTGATAGACAGAACAATTTCTTATCTCTTATGAGATTATTCATTTTTAATTATATTCTCGAAAATATGAATTTGCATAAAAATTTGCAGTGTATTCTCATTATATTAGTACACGATTAATATTCGGTTCTCAAGAAATAAACTATTTACTTCCATAAGTTCATTCATCGCAAGAAGACGATATACAGTTAGTCTCTTAAGTCTAGATACTACACCCTTTAAATATAAAATATTATAGTAAAAACGGTAACACTATGACACGAACTTACGTATTCTTTTGACGTGTTAAGATACATATCCTGCAATCTCCTTAGCATTTTGTAATTTAAAAATGTTATCCCAAGATTTTTGAGAGTGAAATCTTTGAAATTTCTAAATTTCTTTTAGAAATACATCAATAATAATTATATTAATATATAAACATAAATAATTTTTTGACGTTAATGTGCGTTTTTACTTTCTTGGTGAGTCAGACGCAAGATTCAATAAATAGACACTGGCGACTAACTGTAAATAATCGTTAAAAAGCAGTATTTATATAGAACATCACTATTTTTGACTAAGGTTTAAAATCTTAATATACAGTTTTGCACGGGTTTTCCATATGTGTGTAACAAAATCTTGTATTTCTACACAATTTCAGTTTTCTTTGAAACTGTACCAATGCAATAATACCAATCACGTGTCATTATAGTGTTAGTGAAACTTCAAAACGTTTTGTATAACACATATAATATATTCAGAAAATGTTTTTATAAACTCAAATACTTTTGCGAGTTGTATAGAAAAAGTTTTATCAGTATATTTAGAAATTAGTAGAAATAACACCTTCAATATCTAAACATAAATATAAATAATATAAATGTAAATATGGATATCTATTCTATAAATAATATTGTATAAATAATATTTAAATAATTATAATAACATCTATAATATATATTTAATAATTTGAATAAGATTAATAATATATATTAAAATCTCGTTGTATAATCTATAAAACGCTTTTTGTCAACAATTCACGATAGTTCTCTTTCTTTATTTCTTTTATCAGTTTACTATCTTTATATTCTTCATTGAATTCATTTGTTTGAACTATTTGATTTCATGTATTTTAACTAACTATATTTATATTTTAACTAACTTCTCAAATTCTAATGCAAATAACAGTTCGTTAGTTAACGTTAAAAATGCCCGCGAGTCCAAAGATTATCTCGATCGAGTCCCTAGAGTGGAATTTCAAAGATCGAAACTGAGTTATGCTGTTCCGCTTCCATTAAATGATTAATGTTTCGAGGTACGTCTGATTAATGTTTCAAAGTCGCCATCGATGCGCCCCGACTAAGTTCATAGTTGGTGCTCAAAGCCAAACACAAATTCTCCGAGGAACCATTCCGATCGAAAGATACTGCACGCTGCGGCATTTCGTTTCACCAAGCATAATCTGCGATAAAGTTTCCACCAACTAGATAATACCGCTATTTATCATCGAAATCCTAGCATTTGCGACACCTTCGCGCATAGTACTTTTGTCGATAGGCAAGACGATTAAATTTAAGTATTATCGAACTTTTTACACTTTTATATTCTATGATTTCTACATATTAGGTTATCTTGAAGGTTTCTGCTGTTTTATGCAGTTCAAAATAAGAAATTAAATTATCTATTGACTGAAGCCACTATAAAATGTGTCATATTATTTATCATTTAAGATAATATCTTCCTATTAAGTCTATCTTCCTTTAAGTTATCCATTATCTTTTACTTTTTTACGTTTTCCACTGGATACAAGTTTCGACGTAAAGTTCATGGGTTAAAATCGGAAGAAGAAGAAGAGATTTTGTTTCATCATCTGAGTATTATATTTGAAGTTTTCAATTCTATTTTCGTTATTTTATTCTATTTATCTTTATTTCTATTTTAGTTACACGGTTATTTCGTAAATTAGAAATTTACAGATAAACTGTGAATTTTTATGCATTCGTGCCGAATGAAAAAATGCAGAAGAAATGGATATAAAGCATTAAAATATATAAAATATCCAAAGTAAAGTACTGATTACAATTTTTAGTAGGTAAAAGGAATGTCTATTTTAGTGTATATTTAAAGTGTATAGCTATGTCTATAAAAATATGAATTTAGGTAAAAATTCACAATTTAATTATGTATCTAGGTACATATATGATTTTATGCGGGATTTTCATACTACGAAGGTATGAATCGACCAAAGTATCCAAATTTCTATGAACAATATATTTACGTGTTTTCAATCAAATAATTCCGAGAATCCTAAAAAAAAACAGATTAAAAATGACAAATTTTTAAAAGTACCCCCAAAAAACCTGAAAAATTCTTATCCTCGGCACAAAATCGAAAAAAAAGAGATCATCGCTTTCACTGAAAACACCAAAAAATCATTGAAAATTATGTGAGATGTAATAACATTTGGATAAGCGCGGCGAATTGCGCAGTTTCTGGGGCTGATTCACCTTGACGTTCGTCCGCTGCGGAAACGATCGCTCCTTCGTAGAGAAATCTCGATGTGGGCGTCGACGTCCTGATGGAAAAGAAAGAGTGGAAAGAGAGGCAGTGGGGTGCGAGGAAAGGACGAAAGATAGAAGGAGGTAAATTGCCCCGAGATATTTAATCCCGTGGAAAGGCCGAGGGATCCTTTATTGGCTCGGCGAGTGAGCAACGGGCAAGATAAGTTTCCCATAGGATCGATGGCCAATCGCGTTAAGCGATTTTCGCGCCTCGTTATCCTTTGTTTCCATCCGCGTTCGACGGACGTCGATGCTGTTATTCTCGGTCTCTTTCTAGGTTTCTCTTCCTTTTCCTTCCTATCTTGAGCGGGACGATCGACTTTGTATCGTGTCTCGTATTCGACCATACCAATCAGTGGCTTATTACAACCAGATTACACAAATGTTGGAGATTCGGACGTTGAATTTGAATTTTTGGAGTTGTGCATGCAGTTATGTAAGGGTTCGTTTTGTCATTCGTAATTATTATAAAATGTTCTTTGCATCAGCAGACTATAGGTATTCGTAATAATAATTCTCTTAATAATGATAATAATATTTCTTATTATTCTAATGGCATAACAATAAGAATCCTTTCCTCCATTTCGTTTTTTAAGAATTGTAATCTAATAGTATAAGAAAATACACAGTAAGAGACCCTATAAAACAGGAGATATATTTTGCGTTGTCCGAATTCTCTATTTTACAGAATCGATACAGCAAGTAAACTAAAATAAATTCTATATGGAAGTAACGCAGCTGATTTTGTATAGAAATAACTGTCACACAATACGTATCACAATACTTATCATATAAAAGTTATTTCATAACTATGATTTTTAAATCAATTAAAGAACGCATACATTTGCATGTCGGGAATGAATCAAGCCTCCAACAAAGTACAGAAGGCATGCGTAACGAAACAATTATCAATATGTAGTGTTCTTGTTCGTCACATACATACATGTATATAGAATCTCTTTAAGCAATTTTGCGATTGCGTTAGACGGGTGTGCGGTAGCAATTTCCTGAGCGCGTTATACGAGTAGGAGATACTTTATAGGCGTCTTTCTGTAATATATTCTAATAATAATAATAATAATAATTATAATTTGACTGAGAATGGATAATGTATAACGAATTGCTATATAAATAATTTCTATGTATAGAGTCCAATTGCTTCAATAAAAATAGATAAAAACTAAACGATATTGTAAGTTAATTTCTACTATTGAAGATATGATAATGTTACTGCTATGTACGACACTCCTTGAGGCTTCTAAAAGTAAGCTGTGTCCAGGCGAAAAAATTTCCAACGTTTCGGTAACATTACAGGAGTATGAGTATATTCTGACTCCTGATGAAGTTAACTGTAATGTTAGCGAAACCTTGGGAATGTTTCCCTCTTGGACACAGCGTATTCTTAGAATCTTCAAACAGTATTGTGCCTAGCAAATGTTATCTACGACAATGCCAAGTAACAGTATTAGATGTGACAATTCGAGCTGTGAAAGCTTTAAGAATTGTCCTACTAGAATAAAATGAAATTTCCTCGTGTGATACAGCAAATAGAACGAGAGAGTGACAAAAGTCTCGAAAGGACGATACACAGCTTTGTCGATTGTCGTTCTCCTTGTTTTCATTCGTTGTTAGCGAGCCAGACGTCTGAATTAAGCTTCGTTTTCATGAGCGGCCACGGGCCAAGATTGAATTGCCACCCGTCGGCTTTTGCCGCGGAGTGCTTTCGAAAATTAAGCGACATTGTGCCTTAACGAATAGGGATTCAAGCCTATGTCTGCCTGAAAAAAATATGGCAAGAAGGGCTGGAGGCAGGATTGAGACTAGAAAAAAGTCGTAATCAATTTTTGTTTTATGATATGATTCGTGAAAAATTTGCTTTGTGTTGAAGAAACTTAAAAGGTAGTAGGTATGATATAATATAGGTAGAACGATAGTTTGTATTCCTTTTTATAAAATTTTATCGTTTTAGTGTCGATCTTAGCTTTATTTCAACCGAGAAAAGGAATTTGACTATTTCAAGAAAATCTTCAACATAGAGTTGGAACGAGAAATCACATACGTTGATGACTATTTTCTCATATCTTCATCAAATTTCAGAAATTTTGTAACTAAAACAGCAAAATAATAATTCTGCCAAAAGTGATCTAAAAAACGCGGCAGGTCATTACGTCACGTTAAATTTCATTGCATCTCTCAGCAAGTTTTAATATTTGAGGAAAATCTTTGGCATAAAATCGAAACGAGAAATTACATACATACACACACACACACACATAAATCTTAAGTATTTGAATCAATCTTAATTTCAAATTAAAAAAATTTGCAACGGTAGAAAACTACAATTCGAAAATAAAAAATAAAATAAAAAATAAAATAAAAAATTAAATAAAAAGTAAAATAGAAAATAGGAAAATACAGCGGCTACAAAAATATTTGCACATACTCTTCTTTTCCAATATTAAATTTTTGTAATCATATGAAACTTATGAAAGTATCTACTACTAAATATCAAATTTAATATACTTGAGGCTTAAATCGTTAAATCGCAAATAGAAAATACCATGTACCTAACCTTATGAATTGACGAAAAATTCGTTAAGAAGGACTGAAAAAAGATAGTGGAAAATGGGAATCTATATTAGGACAAAGATGCTGGTCAAGGGGCTATCTTTCGAGGCGTGGCATTATTGCCTCGGTGGTGAGTTCATGGCGGTTAATGGTGGCGACTACGGTGGTACCCGTGGTCGTAGTAGGCAATATCTGGTCGGTCACGTAGACTGACCTCAGCATCGAGCAATAACGAGCTCGGCTGGACATTTCTACCATCGCAACGCCCGTACGTGAAGCACAAGGAATAGTCCTTCGTGCAACGATGTTTTTCTTTGCCGAGATATTCTTTGCGAATAAGTCGGTTCTTGGAAGCAAAAATTGCAGTAGCTATTAAAAATATTTGCACATACTTTTATTCCCCAACGAAGCATTTCTTTTATCAGGTTCTTTACATTTCATTCTCAGTATCAAGTTTTCGTAGTTATATGGAAGTGTTATTAACTGATACGAAATTTGATATATGTACTTGAGCCCCATTAATTAGTACTTTATTAATTAGTTAATTAATTAGTTAGTATAATAAATGTAATGGCGTGCAAATATTTTTTGTAGTCATTGTAATTTGTTTGAGTAGTACTTTAGACCTTTTGCTAGATTTAAGCTTGGTTTGATGGTTTCGCCGCTTAAACTTTAAACTTTCTTTTTTACAGAATTTAGTCAAAAAACAATTATATTAATATGCTGCAACTGTACATACAGTCTATGCTCTTCTTCTTTTACACTGGCTTAGGTAATAAAATGATTAAAATATTTCTAGCGTAAAACACAACAACAACATAACAAATATATTTTTTGATTTGGATCTTGTAACATAATTAACGAGAAAGATAGGTGGCAGAAGAATAAATGTGTTGCTGCTACTAAACTGGTTGAATACACAAGCTCTACATACTATACTAATCCTCTTTGACAGGTTTTCAGTATTAATAATTGGCCGATTAGTATACAACGGACCATAGATAACGCGGTATTATGTTAATAAAAATATCGTGTAGCATGCTTTTTGAACTCGTCTTAACATTCGCTACAATCTAATAAGAAAATAAATATATGGTCCCGTTTAAGAAACCTAAGGTGACTTTGTTTTCGTTATGAAAACGGACTATTTTCGAAATTTTTATTGTGGCCACTTCTTTTATATTAGATACCGATAAATCTTGGTTCGAGATTTTGTTTTGTTACACAACCGTAAATGGTTGAAAAATTGTCCGCCGTATTAGATGGTATACTCTGTATACTCGTGCTATTTCTTTCTCCATCGTCGTGTTCTATTTGCGTATTTTTATTTTTTTATTTTCTTCGCTCTAGCGAAAACGTCGAAGAGAGATTTGCCAGGAAATTGCTCGACTCACCGTACATCTTCCCTTCGTCGGACAGGATGATTTTGCGTCGGCCGCATGGCGGATATATAGTGAGTGCTTCCTGGAAGCTCTGCTCGATATCCGGCGACCATACACCCTCCGCGTCCGCTGCCGATAGGTCCTTCTCGTCCTGCAAAATACGAACGCCTCGGATAGGATTTCTCACAAACTCTTTAGCTGATACGGAAACTCTCGTGAAATGTACGCGATCGTCCAAGATTTTTGGTTAATCTGTCTATGTATCATTTGAAGAGTTAAGCCTCAATTAGTATCGTTGGATTTTACATTATAATAGCTTGATTTACTTCATACAGGTTACTTAATTGTAAGATATCCGATTTAATTTTGTATTCCACGTTGTATATTCCCTCAATTGCAAATTTATTTCCATTAATTGTAATTGCTTTGTTCATTGCTGATAATCAATGTTTTATTATACATTAAGATTAGATGACTCAACCTAAATTGTTACAGTCAACATTGTTTCTATGAGTATAATTATTATGATATTGAAGAATGGAGGAAAATTTGAATTCATATAGCCGTCTCCTTTGTATGACAAAAAAATCTATAAATTTAAAACATCAGGTAATTACATACACAGTAACGTGATCAATTCATTATCACTAGATTCAGATGATTACTTCTCTTCAATATTAAGATATCTATTGATATTTTAAGAAAATTGAATGCATTTTTCGTTTTTATTTTCTAGTTATTTTGTTATAATGTTATTCATTCATATACGATATTAAATGAAATAAAATTTGTTAAGAATGTAAGAGTAAATTTTGTAAACACAAATGCATGTAATAAGTGTATATATATATATAGTACTGACTATATATATACTTACTATATATATACACGAAAATCTACATATACCTATCGAATATTGCGTATTTCATTTACCAAGGAAACTGAAAACACAGTTTCACGTCACAAAATTATTTATATTTACGTATCAATGCAATTTTTATTCATGTATTTCTAAAAGGAATTTAAAAATACTAAAATATTTCAATATATTAATTCACAAAAATTATGGAATAAGATTACATCAAAGGCCTTTAACCTTTTCGATGGCAAGGAGATAGTAAGACATTATTGATGACCTACAAGTTATTAATATAATATCAAGTCAATTTTTATCATTACATATGGACATGTTAACACACATATGTAATTTTTAAACATTATATTTTATGTTCTTTTATCTCCTTTTTCTTGATAAAGATAAAAGACAATAAGTTGTCTTTATCATTATATTTTGACAATATCTCTCTCAATATGTTTAAAAAATTCGTGGTGCTGATGTTTTTACCATAACATTTTATATTTTAATAGGTGTATATAGATTTTTGTGACTGACTTTACATCCTAACATTTATAACCGACTAAGTATAACGTTTATCAACAAAATGATTGAATACAAGTTACGGTTGAATTAAAAATGTCAAAGAATGAGACAGATTAGTGCTGCACGAACAGAATAATGGACGATTACTTGGGCCGTTTAGATCAAGCGTAGAAAGACAGAAGGTGAAACGATTCTGCGAGTAGGGGAAAGTCTTTTCTGAGAAGTCCAGTCACGTTTATAATATTGGCTGGCACGCAATTCCACTGGAGCTAAAACTTCGTTTGCGTTTGTATCCTCGCAAGTGTCGGAATCATAGATGTGTAAGAAATTTTATTCAATTATGTGAAAAGTAAATTATTGTAATTGAAAAAAGAATTTATGGGATTTTTAATCAGGATAAGGAATTAACGGCAGAAAGGGATGAATATCGTCATTAAAATTTTTCAGCAACACTTGCCCTTTTGCGAATTTAATTAGAAACGTTAACTTCATATTAATAAACCTTTAAAATATTGAAATGTCTCGTATTAAACTACCAAGCTTTTCATATCTTTTACTTGTTTAACCAATGCTTTTATTACATTATTTAGATGCAGTTCGGAAATCTTTACAAATTTTACAATTTTATGATATACTAAATTAAATTAAACGCGACAGTTATGAACGTGTGATTTATTGTTTACACAGTGTAAAACAAAATATAAATGTTGTTACGACTAAGTTAAATAATGAAATAAGTCGAAATTATTATTTTACTTAGTATATTATTAACGACTGAAAAATTTACAGAAGAAAGAAATATTCTTCGGCAATTTATAATTTCGAAACGATGAATTAAATTTTACTTTCTTATAGACCTAAAACCATAGAGCAATCTAATTAACAAATCACAGCTTAAATTGAGATTTCTAGTCCATCGAATAATATTTCTCATTACTGTAATATTAAATATCTAGGCCATTAACAAATTCATTTTCTGTGTGTCTGTCGCAGTAGAAGATAATCACCATGTACCTTTAACGGATCATTTTGTGACACATTATAAAATGATATAATTTTGTAATTTGCTAATGAATCAAATATTCAATAAAGATTGTAAACAATGATTGTTAATACATGTGCATAAATAAACCTTTCTTTTCATGCACGATTCACACGACTGATAGTGGTTATAGTGACCTTTTATAATTGTCAACCTCTCATTGTTAATTAACGCCTTGACGCCGAGCTGCATATCTTATATAAATCGTACATTTATATAGAATAATACGAATCAGTTATTTAAATCATTTTTTGAGTCATCAACTTAAAATTGAGGTATCATATCATTTATACCGACAACAGGCATTATCAAAATATGGTACGCCAATTTACACAACTTTGGAGATTTATAGTCGACACTATTATATTCGACACTATCATTTTTTATCTGTATACTTAAAGTGTAAAAACTGATAAACATTTACAAAGGAAAAATTAACAAACAAGTTATAATTTATAATGTAAACAAACAAATGGATCTTTTCAAAACTTGTTTACATAAACATATTCGTTGCTAAAAAGCATAAAATTCGTTCATTAACACAATTCTTCCGATTTTCTAATAGTACTTATCTCGATCTTCACCAATCTTTCTACCTGTAATTCTACCTTCATTTACAAACATATATAAAAGATGTAAATCTAAGCAAATGGTCTCTAAGCTCATAAGTACTTAAAAACAAGTTCATCTATAAGTGAGAATCAAAGTAAGTAGAAAAAGTGAGTAGAAAAAACAGTTTTCCATGACATAATGAAAAATCCGCACCGAATAATAATTAAATATCTGCACCAAAATTGATATCAATATTTGCTGGTTTAACAAAGAACTACTTGCACAATTACGTCGAAGGAATTTATAGGAGGATAAAGGAACAGATTATCGTTCGAATATTTATCGTTACTCACAGTAAATGAACTTACATCGCTAATTTCGCCAACGTCGAGGTTCTTGGTATCCGAGCCGGAGCCGTTCGCGTCGGGCGGCGGCCCGGAACTCGTGGGAGTCCACGGCGCGGAAATGGTGTCGGCTGCAGCCACCGCACTGCCTGTAACAATCGAATACATCCAATACATTAATCCCTTACAATCATCAAGCCAAAGAGATACAACTTTAATTAGTAATTTAGATATCATTAGAAAGTGCAATGAAGTACGTATAAATAAATGAATAGGTTATTCAAGATAAAAGTAGGATAAGCAAATCTAAGCATAGATAAAATAAATACACATAGTATAATTTATATCTAGTAACAAGATAGTTGAGATGTAATATAGTTATATTGTATTATGTATTTAATGTAGGAAGAATCCCGAAGGAGAATAATAACGTAATTATACATTAATTTTCTGTATAAACTTGTCAAACATAGAAATACCAAAAAAAGAGAAAGAAAGAAACCGTAAATAACATATTAAACTGGATAAATGCAATGGAATCCAACACATATATATGTCCTACAATTTTTTCATATTAAGAAGAAAACAAGGGAGAAAAAGAAGAAAAAAGAAATTAAACTCGTTACTAAAGTCCAGTAATTTCCTCAGATTTAAAAAGGGACAAATCAGAAAAGAAAAATTAAACGGAGTAACTGAATGACTAAACTCGATAAATGTAATATAAACCAACGCGTTCTTATATGTAAGTGCCTTACACTTCACAAACCACTCAAACCCAGAAATTTCACATTCAAAAAAAGGGAACAAACATTACACGAGACAACGATCAAGCTACAGTGGTGTGCAAAAATTTTGAAGCTCTAACAATAAATCAGATAGAGTTTTCACCTAATATTATGAAATAAATATTTAAAAGAATTTTAATTAAAATTAAATATAAGAACATGTAAAAGGGTAGAGCAAATAAACACTATTATTACTTAAAATTCTTTAAAAAATCTCTCTTGGAATCGAAATTTCTTGGACAAAATCTATTTACCCAAAAACTTTCTCACAATACCATATGAAGCTTGCTAAATTCAATATAAATCATCCTAAAACAAGTCCAAATCTGTAATTTAAAAGAATTTTAACTAACATATAATATACATAATATAATAAATGCATAAAAGAAGTAAAAAAAAAACAGTACAATTAATGAACAATATCATTAAATAATAAATACTAGTACTATTAAAACTTTTGTAAAACCTCGCTTTTGTATATACATATAGAAATAAAAAACTCTGTCTTGCTAGAAACTTTCTCATACCACTGCATAAACTCTTCTAATCCAATATAAGCTGTAATCGTAAAACAAAATTATGAAGAAATCTAAATCTAAAATCTAAAAGAATTTCAACTAACACTGTATATAAATGCTTAAAAAAAAATAAAAGAAAATAGTAAAACTAATAAACACTATTCTAACTTAAAATTCTTTGACATATCGCTTTTATACAAATACAAATAAAAATATCTATCGGACGAGAAACTTGTTCACTCCACTGCATTAAACTCCTTAAATCCAATAGGTATAAATAATCGTAAACAAATTACTGTAAACGCGTCCGGAGTCGTGGCCGCGCGCGTATCATATCGGGGCGGCCTGTGCCGGAAGTTCCGCGCGCATCGCAACGAACGAAGAAGATTTACAGCGTTGCACCGCCGACATATCTCGGACTCCGGGTCGCGGCCGCGTGACGGAATCCGCGCGGCTCGTTTTCAAGCCTGGAATATCACAATCCGCCACACAACCCGACCCAACCCCTCGCCCAAGTCTTTCACCAAGCAAAACAAAGAGAGAGACTGTCCCAGTAAAGTAGAGCGAGAAAGACACCCACTAACAGTCAAATAGAAAGAGAAACCTTATAGAAAGAAAAAGAGAGAAACCTCTATATAGGAAAGCACGCGCGAAAATTTCACTGCAGTTTGGCGAAGGTGGAACAAGAGGGGTTGCACACAAGAGGTGGGAGTATGGACGGTGGTGGAAAAATCAGCACGTGAAAAATCGCGGCACGAGCGGCCGTTGGCGCGGCTTTCTAGATTCTCTATACGTCGGAGCAACAAGTGTTTGCTGATATCGCGTATCAGTGCTTGGTTGAGTGGTGGGGGTAGATTGGAGGCGGAACACTCCGCCTACAGGGGGTGGAGTGTGTATGTTAAGCCCCCGGAAGAGCCCCTGGCCCCTCGCTTCCGACCGCAATACCGGATCCCCTTTCTCACAGCAACGAACCCCCGTAACACGCCGGGGGAAACTGCATCCTGTCGC
>NT_177152.1:300298-304310 GCF_000188095.3 Bombus impatiens | reverse complement strand
CCACGCGAGCCTCTAATCTCGGGGAACTGGTGGCTGCGGCGTTGGCGGCGATACTTGGCTTTTGCGCTTCTTTAAGGGAGACGTGACGGGATACCCTTTAGGCGGAGAAAGAGAATTGGAATGAGAGAGTGCAAGGTGTATTTTTCGCGTTTTTTTCTAGGTTAGGATGTTTAAATTTTATTTTCGAAGTTTTTACTGGGTTGGATGGAGCTATTACGCTGCAAACTTTTATTAATTGAAGTTTATTTTGGGAAACTTGCCTCGATGGGACTGTTATTACACTGAGAATTTCAATTCAATTTTATTTGAAAACAGTTGATTGGGTTGAATAATTTGATAATTGGACAGGAGTGTTACACCGTAAACTTTTATTAATTTTTTACGTTTAATTGGACTAGATAGAATGTTACATTGTAAGCTTTCATGAATAGAGTTTTATGTTGGGAGATTTGGCTTGACACGACGCACTGTTCCATACATTGGAAGTTTTCGTTTTATTTTGAAAGATTTGACCGGAGTGGATGATTTGACTGGGTGGGCCTATTACACTGGAAACATTCACTAATGTGGTGTCTTCGTGTAGAAAATTGACATCTAATACGGGAAATTGTATTAGTAGATTGCAGGAGTTGTTGCAAATTTATACCTTTAATAACTAGAGGAAACTAATGGAATCAGAATAGAAAAATGTATACACCACCTTGTTATAAAACAAGTATTGGAGTATTTTATATATTTTTACATATATTGTAATGTATATTCTACAAATCTTTCCCCTTTTATTTTTCTATAAATGCAGAAACATTCGCAGTCTATGTATTAGGTACATATAGTCCTAATTGATTTGACTTGACGCCAAGCTTTTAAATTTGACATTTTGGAACGGCACACACGTTTAAGACAGGCAACTAGCTAGTGCAAGAATTTTATGCAAATATGTTAAAATTCGCAGAAGAGCTTTAACAAAACTTTGCAATCTGCTTTTTAAAAGTAGCGTTTTTAACAACACATGAATATTTTATATGGAACATATAGCCTGGAACAGGAAAGTTCCGTATATTTATACGATGACTATTCATCACTAAAAAATTTCTGTGCTTTATCAGTAAAATACAACAAACTACTGTTTATGCAAATTTATATTTTTATGAACACAATTAAAAAAATAGGACTTAAGTGGAGATGTGTTTTATCTATTGAAAATCATAACGAGAACTCTATTTTAGATACAAGCAGATACATTTTAGATTTTATACAATTTTCTGCATTTTGTGCATTTGTGTATCTGTAAGAACGCTAAACTGGTAGACAAACTTTGATTGTTTTTTTTCTTTTTATATTTTCTTTATATCGAATTGATTTAACTTTCCTACCTACTTTATATCTATATCTTGACGCTTAACAATTCAAAAAATCTAGTACAGATTTGCAGTTACACCAAATTCCGTTTATATGAACTTATCAGAAAATAAATATACATATATGTAATTTGTACACTGTAATTTTTGGATACAATAAAATACTGTTTTGCGCCTTTCTTTGTATTCCATACAATAAGTCTAATAAAATTTAAGTTACAATATCTTTTAAACCAATCAACTTTGATCTGCCATAACTTTTTGCATCAATAAGACTAACTAAAATATTAAATAATCCGAGATAAACAAAACGTTCTGTATTTATAATCCAAATTTATATGATAGAAGACCAATTATTCTTCCCATATATAACTATTCTGTATAACTTTTCGTTCATATAATAGGAATTCATATTCAGAGAAGTAGATAATTTGAACCAATAAGAATTTACTTAATACATTGATTGTTGGGCCAATGTGAATGATTTTTACGTGACTGAAATTTTTTTTTTTAAACTCGTCAATCTTTCCAATGCTGTTTGAAAATCACTTGCACGTGACATAGATGTGGTGTCCACTGATGGTGCCCACATCAGTGAACACCATCTGCCTCCGGACCAACTAGGCCGTGATGCCAATGTGACGTCATCAGTAAAATTTCGTTCAAATAAATGGAATTTTATTATAGTTTTATCCGATTATGTTCAATTGACAACTTGTCGTCAGAAATAGCATAGTTGCTCATAGTAGTAAAAGAAACCATCTAGAAACCATCGAGTCTTCAAGCTGTTAAGATCAATGATTTCCATAAACTACAGTGGTTTCGACAAGTATTTGTACACACTCTTATCTTTCAATAAAGTGCTTTTAATTAAGTTTAATTGGGTTGGCAGCTAAGTGACTGCGGGTTTTGTCATTACCATCTAATGACAAAATCTGCAATCACTTAATTGCCAGCTCAATATATCCCATGTCCCTAGCATCGAATGTTTTTGTAATTCATATAAACTACTAAATGATAATAAATCTTTAAATACTTAATATACGTACACCTATTAGTTGATTAATTAGTATGTAAATGCTTTGATGAATATAGCGGCGTATAAATATAATATATTTATACTTCATTTATTTATATTTTAGTATAAATAGAAATACTTTTTGTAGCTAATATAAATCCATCATTTTTCAATAGATCTTTCAATACATCCCAAATCAATCTACTAAAAATACTCCTCTTCCTAAGAAAGGTACACAAAAACAATGAAACAAACTTGTGTTCCACGAGCTCACTGAATATTCGCAGGAGTTGGATGAGAGTGCGCACGGGCACAATATGCAGCTGAAAATGAGCGGAGCTTTAATAGAGATGCGAGCACAGACGAACAGAGACAGTCAGAGAGAAGTCAGAGAAACAGAGAGTCACGCATACGCATGTGTGACCATCAGATTCATATATCTCCGAACTCCGAGCCCAACCTGGTGTACGCCCTTATGTGAATGTCGCGTACCTATATCCGTCTAGGCGATTTAACCGTCCATACAAATAGGTATGCATGTATACAAATACGTATAAATGTACTTGCGTATAATACTTTCGTACATAATAATACAAACATAATAACGAAGTACTTACATAATGAAATAATACTTTTTTTTTTAAGTTTCCGGATTATAAAGGTTCTACTATACCTATTTATAATTGAGTTTCTCAGAAGGTAAACTGATAAACTTCACTTTTTGTTAATTTTTTGATTCTACACGATTAATATGTAATTCTAAAAAAAAAATTTCTGCAAGGTCATTTGCCGCAAGGAAATGATATAAATAATGATAAATTCCAAGGAAAATTTGAAAAACAGTATTTGCAATGTCGCCGGCTTTCTGTATCTTTCAGTTTATAGAGTTTATCAATGTGGCTTTTGAACGATTACAACTCTGTTGTATTTCCTATATTTTTTTCTTATCTCGATGCAAAGATACAAAAACGTAGTAAAAGTGCAATTGCCTCTTCTGATGTTTTAATTTCTTTGAAACCTTTGAAAATATTTAAGAGCTATTTAAAAGTCAGAATCCTTTTTTATTTAAAGTAAATGAGTTCTCTCTTATTTATAAAATAATAATATTGCAATGTATTTGAACGCTCAGCTCCTAGTGAGACAGTTACCATGACTACATTGATAAAATTTCAAATTAATCTAAAAATGTATATAGAAGTTACAAAATATTTTAAATACGTTTGTGAAATATATACCTTCATTAAATATCATGTAGCTTCTATGTAGAATTTCAAATTTCAAATAACATTTCGCCGTGGTGCTGAAAATATTTCGTAGAACACACGTAATATATTCACAGAAAGTTTCTATAGATATTCCAATAGTTTCATGATCCACTGTATATCGTATGTAGTTCAAGCATAAAACTGTAGTCTTATAGAGGTCTTTCAATTATACAGTTTCGAGTCAGCAAAATTCTACTCTACTTGTACTAAAATAATTTGTCTCTAAATACTTGTGGAGGGTAGTGTACCTTTGAGCAGTAGTATAGTCAGTTTGCGCTCGCGCGTGCACGCGGAGCGTAATGCCAGAGCGGCAGAAAGCATAGATCATGGCGGATGACGCATGGTTGCATTCGGTGTGCCCGTCGGTCGAC
>NT_177152.1:281078-299677 GCF_000188095.3 Bombus impatiens | reverse complement strand
GAGCCCCGTCGCCAGAGGGATGGAAATGCGCGGATGAAGGATAGGGAATGGCCGGGTCAACCGTGATACGGCGCAGGAACTCGAGCAGGGGGTGGGAGAAAGCATTTTGGAATGTCGTGGCTACTCCCGGTCACGGGAGATCCCAGGACACGTCCTTGTCCGGCAATGCACGCCTTGCACTCTCGGTCTTCTCTTCTCCGCTTTCCTCATCCTACTCCGTACGCATAACTAAATTTCTTGCTTCCTTTTCGCTTCCACTGCGATGATTTCGGGTCACCGTCTGGTCGATTTCCAGAATTTCAGTCGGAGGTAGTTTCAGTAGAGATAGTTATAATTTTGCAGTTCTGTGTTGATAGACAGTGGCTCGTGCATTTGAACATTTAGAGGACGCTTTTGTGAACATGCACGTATTATTATTAAATGTGTTATACAAAGCAGCTTATTTTATTAACCCCGTAACGAGCAGACGTGAATATTTACGCAAATCCATATGTTTATAAAAGCAAATAAAGGCATAGTATGTAACCAGAAATTTGTTTTACTTACTAAATATTGTAATAGGTGCTGAACCTTGCATATTATGCGTGTAGATTCTGTACAACCTTAAATTCGCCATAAATGCATAAAAATCTGCTTGACTATTGTAGCAATGAGAGATAATGATTATGTTATTAAAATGTTAAACGAATGGTAAAATGTATAGAGAAGCTGTAGAAATTTAACGTTCAGAAGTTTGTTCTAAAGTATACATATAGACTAACATAAACATTGAAACTTAACACTAAAATTAACAGTTTTATCAGAGACAAATTACATTTATCGTTAAATATTCTCAAGTATAATGTTTTAGGTTTAAAGTGCGTGAAAGGATTCAATTTAACATATTTTGTATATAGATAATTAATTTCTTCAACAACGTCCATCTCCGAATCTACTACTAAGTATCATTTTATCAAAAAATTTAAAAAGCCACCCTACATCTGTCTTCATCTAAACCCACTAAATCTACTGCGCTGTTTACTTCAAACATAAACATAAATCAACGCCATGCAACCGTTCTCTTTAATATTATTATTCAAATGGAGTGTCACATCCTGCAAGAGGTGCAAAACGGTTTGATAGATCTTTCATGTGTTTTTGATAGATTTCATCGGAAAATATAAACAAATCGCCATAGAGTACTGTAGCAATGCGTGCATACTATGTAAATCATATTACACAAATTCAAGTTCTTCTGGAGCTTTTTTTCCCGACCAAAATCAGCCTTTTGAGCATACAATTCGTCGAACTGTGCAGAAATTCGAAGAGACTGGCTCGATTTGTAGTGCAACATGTACTTATCAAAGTTCAGCTGGCTCTTCTGAAAATATTGCTGATGTACGTGATAGCTTGGAAGGAAATCCAAACCTATCAATTTCTCGCCGTTCATAACAATTGTGACTTTCGCACCGTACGGCCTGGTATATTTCGCACAAGAATTTGTAATTACGCCGTATAAGATTCAATTCTATGAGCCGTGAATTCGCTAATTGGGCTATGGAGAAGTTACTAGCTGTTAACAATTTTGGGAACAAAATCATTTTTAGCGACGAGGTCCATCTTTTCCTCGGCGGTTCTCTAAAGAATGTTTGTCTATGTAAACGATGTTTGGATTTAAAAGGATGGTGCCATATGTTATACATCGAACGAAACACTTGCTCTAGTAAAAGAAAAATTTTATGGACGTTTGACATCTCAATTTCTTAATCATATCAGTGATGAACAGTATTTCCCATAAGGAACCACTTTTCAAACAAACCTGCCACACCATTCATTCGAAACTCAAACAGCAATCGACAGCATTAAACCAATCTCTCCAGCCATCCTCTTAAAAATCGTGGGGCACTCGAGCGGCATGTCCCGCCGCTCCTATCAGTGACATCCGTAAATCGTTCGAAGCAGCTTTATCCTTGAGCAAACACGTCATAGAACCGCGTATCCGGTTCTTGGTCCCCGGGGGTGTAGTAAATGGCGTGTTCGTGGGTAGTAGTGGCTTTGGCTAAGCTGTAAATTTGGCGTATAACCATTCGGGGGTAGCTCTGGTCGAGTAGGCCAGCTTTGCCAGCTCCCGTGGGTGGTTGTGTGCCTGGTAGGGATGGGTACGTGTCTATGTATGTGCGTGAGGATGTATGAGGAAGGGTGAGACAGGAGATGGGGGTCGTAGAAGCATTCATAGCAGGGACCAGAGGGTGGCTTCGGTGGAATGCGTCCCGTTTAATATCGCGGAACATTATATATCGCCTCTCTTGTCCCTACGTTGCCCGTATAGCACGATATAACACGTACAAACACACATACACGTGGATCACACGATCCACCTACGATCCCTTGGCGACATTGACTCGTTCTACGTTTTTCCGACATATGCATGCGCTACGAAAACTCGACGAATTTTTCCTGCTGCGTTTATTCGCGCCCTTCAGGATTTTTTGAGTGCGTTGGATGGATGGCATTGTGATACCGCGCGTGGGCCGATTTGAATGAACTTAGAAACTTTAATACATTGTTGACCAGGACTTATGCAGAGACGCCTGTGGCTGCCTATTTTTCATGCCTGACAATATTGGAATATCGCCAAAATGTTTGTATTACCAAAATTATTAGACCCGATGCAGACAAGTAACTTTTGTTTGTGCAATATCGGTACAATCATGCCTGTCTTCGTTGTTCTTAATTGGGAATACAGAGAAGGGCATATGATTGCAACGACAGCACGCAGACAAATGTCTCTCGACTGCATCGGGCCTTAATCCTACAAATTTTTTTATATCACTATTCGTTATATCAGTCTATTTTAAAGTCTTATAAGTTTTATATGATCCATTCTGTTAATGACACAAGTTTGCATGACAAACTACCAAATCTAAGAAGTCGTTAACAAAAATTGATTCTGTAACTTAATTGTCACAAATTTCCTAAGTTTTGTAAAATACTGTATTTAATCCACTCTGGAGTCCACTGCGAAAGTAAAAGAGCATTCTTCGGCACAGTTAAGATTATTTTCACTTTCAGTATTAGAATCATTAAGGTTTTCTGTCCTTTTGATCTCTCTAATATTCACGTCGTTTGCATCAGGATTATATTTTTAAGAACTTTCATCTTTAGTATAATTAGCATTGTCGCTCGGGTAATCAGATAAAACATCAGTATAAAATTTACTAAAAATTTCTTTTTTTACTCAAAAACTCGCGATACACCATTTTTGAAAATTTAATGTTAACAAAATTGTGTTTATAATATATAACAGATCAGAAAAGAGCCTAAGAGAACGAAAGGTAAATGATAAACAAAATCGTAAATTCTATAATGGAAATTTTATCAACTTTAAGTTTTAACAACTTCGTACGGTGATTTGTATCTTTCTCTAAACACGTTTGAATACGTCACACTCAGAAATATTCAACAATATTCTGGTAAGAAAAGACGTATCGATACGTTTTCGATCAACAATGTGTTAACAGATGAGCAATCATGGACGAGGTATCTCGCGACACAATATCGTTCGTACGATGTCGACGAACGTGTTATGCCACGAGTTTTTCTGTATTTACTTGTATGTCTGTATGTACTTATATATGTGTTACCTATAGATATGTACAAGAAGAATAAAGAAAAGTGCTTCTAAAAAATATGTCTTTCCACCGCCATGAGGTTTCGTGAATTGATATTTTTTTGAACTAGGATTCTCATCCTTATAAATAAAGAGCAAGATATCTCGTTCAGTGGTTGCGAAGCGATGAACGTATGAACCGGTCGGTTCTTATAGTAGCTTCTCATGATAAATATCGTGGAAGAGTTGTAGAAATCTTCAAAAAAGAAAAACATACTAATTACTGAACTATCGGATGTTTATGCATGTTAAGTATAGAACAAAATACGTATTTAAATATGAGTAAAAAATATGTGAAATATATCAGTAATATAGAATCATTAAATTATAAATCGAAACTACATATTAAAAAACATAATTACTATATACACTGTCACATACATTTACAATAAACTGATTGCTTGCTGTTCATTATAATAAACCGCGAATATTTATGCAGTCTAAGAAGTATGAAGATTACATAAACTATATTCAAAATATATTGTCATATCTTTTAGTAGGTGAAAAAAATCTTTGCTTAGATTTTATTTGTGTTGATAAAAATACTTATCTGCATAAATATTTGCAATCTAATTGTAAATAATGGCAATAAAAAATGTCTAGTTAGTTCTTAAGGCTCCGTATATTCCAATTTTTCGCGAAATTTATTTCACAAAAATGATAAAATAACGATAATTTTCATATTATTTCTTTCATTATAAATTTACCACTATTCACACGCTCCGTAACTGTCGCGAGGTACAAATGAAATTACCATAAAATATCAAGATTACATCAAAATGCTTCCACGTTGCAATTAAAACAGCGTGCTATATTTTCGTCAACGGTGCGAGAAGATCGACGCTGAAATGCAATTGGTCGATGTCAAAGATACCAAAAAAGGAAGGCAATAAGCGAGAGAGCGAGAGAGAGAGAGAGAGAGAGAGAGAGAGAGAAAGAGAGAGAGAGAGAGAGAGAGAAAGAGAGAGAGAGAGAGAGAGAGAGAAAGAGAGAAAGCCAGGATTGGCCGGTGTAACATGAATGGATATTATAATTTTCATACCTTTGTGAGAGGAATTAAATTACCATTCACAGGATATTATGGCGACGATACTGAAGGTACATAGTAGTTTTAATATAATATAATTAAATCTACGTTTAACCCACATAAAGGGATATTCTCGTTGGAAAATACTCCAGGAAATTAATTATTATCTTGATGCTGCGCGCTTGCGAGCTATCATGCCGTAAAATTTATTAAGAGGCGACGCTTCACGGATCTATGCGTTGATAAATATTACGATATTTACGAAAACTTAAGTAAACTTGAAAAATCATTAGGGAGTTATCAGTAATCTTAAGAATTATCATATAATTTGAAATAATAATATAATGTAATTGACAATAGTCTCATCAACTTGTAATGAAATTAATTCTTCTCTTTCAATCCTGTTCTTTCGTTCTTTATTACCAGAATCTTTTAATTCCAAGTTTTCAATGATGGAATCAAGTCTAATATGTATTGAAAAACTTAAATCAAATTCAATACCTAAGATACGTTTCACAGGGTTTAAATACTATTTGTAAGATATAATGGTTCGTTCATTGCATCACTTACATAAGTACTCATTTTCGTAAGCTCGGTTTTCGGATCTCGGAACGAGTACTCACAAATTTCGAAAATTTACTTATAATCACTTCGATATTCAAACGAGTCGAAGCCCCTGCAAGTAGCGTTAAAATCATGAGAGGTAGAAACGCATTACCATTTCATTGAATTCTTCTAACAAACTTAGGAAAATTCTACGAATTATAAACGATAGGTAAGATTCTTATAAAACGTAGCTGAACATTTGCACTTGTAGTTATTTAAGAACTAGAAGACAAGACGAATGATTTTAAGCGAATGGAAAACTTCTAGTAAGAAGCTGGTAACGTTTCGAATGTTTCGAACCTGTTTGAGCAGTGGTCGATTCTACTTGGTAGTGCTTATTTTATTTCTCACAGTACTTAGCTAGCGCTTAATTTTGAGTCTACTTAAAAGTACTGATTGTTTTTAGAAATGTTTATGGAAGGTTCGAATATAATCAGCCGATATTCAAATCTCTTTACGACGTAGGTAAGTACTTGAGCATATTACAACAAATCTTCTAACACGATAAATGCACTTTTGCAAATAATTTTAAGAAATTTTTGTTATTATACGTATACGAGTATTAGATGGAAATCTTGCATGAATACAAAATTCTGATCAATTAATCGTTTCCTTCATAATTTAAATTAATTTTTACGTTTCGCATAAAAAGTCCTAATATGTACTTATCAATAGGAGTGAATGTTGTGTTCTTTATATGAGTAATTAAGAATTCTAATTGACCCTAACAAATTTTAGCTTCGTAATAGGTGAAAAATTTTATGAACAAAACAAATCGATTTTGACCTTTTCGTCACTTAATATCGAAGTGATATATGATTTAGTATTATAAAAATGATATCTCGCGATCTGTTATTAAGATGAAGCATAGTGTCTAGTCAATTGTCTACAGTTATTTGTACCTTTTGTTACTTGTTTTTATCTAAGAGTATTTAACTACGATCAATATATTTCGTTGTATATATTAGTTTAGCTTATACAATACCTTCATTTTGTATAGCTCATATATGTAAACTAAATGATATTTTGTTTCAGTACGTTTTATTTTATCTAGTCTATACTTTTTTCCCAATGTATTTCATTGTACAGGTTTTGTAGGTTAGTTTATATATTGATGTTTGAGATATTCAGAAGTCAAATCCAATAATTCTATTTTCTGTAAATCTTCAATTAGTAAAATCACATTATGATATTGGTTCATTCTTTGTATTATTCTCTAATAATCATTTTATTATTGTTATGTATCGTTTTATTTATTTGAGAATCGATAAAGAATAGCATATAAAAATATCTTTTAGCGTCATTTGTAATCATCATCAGAAAAACCTTCTTACAGGATGTTCTGTTTTTATAGATGATTGCATACATTAACAATTATTATTCCAGAACATTATAAAGGACTTTTACTAAATATATATTAAAATACTATCGTACATTTAAGGAGTATTAAACAAATACTACAATGTAAGATTAAGTCGTAATGCTTTAAAAAGTCTCACATTTTATAGTAAACGTAAATTCACACGCATAACAAAGTATGGGTTAAATTTAAAATTTATGCAACTCTGAAAAAATGATACTGGCCTTCTATCATTAGCTGACAGTATGATTTTATTAAATTGCTAGGAACCAGTCTAAAGGATAGATTCTCGATGACCTCTAAATTATTATGCTCAAGATGAAAGGTCTCTTATACGTTTTATATAGTCGGCAAATAAAAACGGAAAGTACTTTCGAGGAATTGATAAGAAAAGAACCAGAAGAAAAAAAGAGACTCTATAGAGGCAATATTATGACGTTGATTCATGTTTTAAGGTATTATACTACACCGGCAATTAACACTTTCACTACCAATGATGTAGTACTACGTCTTTCAGGTAAGTAGAACGAAAGTTGAGAGCCGTCGACTTTACCTTTTCACCATTTGAGAGCTTTTAAGTTAATAGTGCATCTTACCTCGAAATGTGAAGGCTAAGGATGCTCTATATGTACCTTTAATCGGGAAACAAGATATTCTTCCTTGAATTTAATATTTACCAAAATTTATAATTTTTTAAATTTGTTAAATTTTAAATTGTGTTTAAGAAAGTGTTTAATTTCAATGTTTTAATTTCTTAGTTTCTTTATTTGAACATATTAATACTTCATATTTATTAATTTGTAGAGTATTAAGGTTTCAAAATGTTCTTACTTTCTAATATAAGACATTCTTCTTTAAGTTGAATATATTTGACACTTTTTAATTTATGAATCATTAAAATTTTCCAATTTCTCAATTTACTTCTCAGTTGAATTTAATACATTTCATATTTATAACTATATATACAATTTAGGTTTTGAATTTATTAATGTAAACGAGTAATTCTTTGAACTTAATATAAGTGCTTTATATTCATCTGTAGATAATCTGGTTTTTAAAATTATTCAATTTATTACTGTAAACAAGACCATTCTTTTTTTAAACTAATCCAATTAACATATGCAAGATATTTTTCTCCAAATTTAATAATTTCTTATTTCTCTAATCTTAATCTAATACAAAAGACTAATTCATTATATGCATATGCTTGCTCTTAAATAATTCTTATACATTTTCTCTTAGGTATTTTTTATACTATATATATTTATATTAAAGATACTTCTTGTTTTTCTCATTTTATTAAACTATAAAAGGGTTATTCGAGACTGCCCTTTACGCAAGACTAAGCAGAGCGTAATCTTAAGAAGCGTATAATCTTGAGAAGTGGTTCTAACGACGCTTATCTTTGAATTATTAAAGGGTAATAAGGTGACGTGCTCTAAGTACACGTTTTACGGGTCACATGACACAAGGGTAAAAGAATGTTTTCCGCTTTGACAAGATGTCGTTTAAAAAGAAGAAGAAGAAGCAGCCGAAGGGTTTGCGCTCCGTATGTGCTACGTACGTGATGCTCAAGATACTTTACAAAGTGAACGAGCTCCTTCTCGAGGACTTCCTGTAAGGTGAGAATTCTCATCGTCTGTGCGTTCTTCCGAGTTTAACTCGGTGAGGATGAACGTGATAAATGGGCGAAAATGATAGATAGTGTTATTATCAATCTATTGTGTTTATTATAAATTTATTACAAAGAAAATTTTCATTATAAATTAGTATTAATTACATAAAGATCTATATTACAAATTGGCATTATTTGTTTATTATCATGATAATTATAGAGGATGATCTATGCAAGTAGAATGAGTCATTTTTCTTTTCTAGTTGGACATAGTATAATTGTTAAAGCGAAAAGAAATCTAAATGGCATGAAAAGTCTATTTTACAAAATTTTAAGTTAAAAATTAACTTTACAAAACAAATAGAAGTTCATCCTATTAATTATTACATTGATTTTATTAGTTCGGCAATTATATAGGATGATTCGAGTAATTCGAATGAATTGTGACTCGTTTTAGCTTGGAATTAGAAAAAATTGGTGAAGGAAAACCACAAATGGTATGGAAAGGCCAACTTTGCACTTAAAAAGATTAAGTACAGTTTTATTTTATTAAAATAAAATTTTAAATAGAGATGCGTACTTTTTTACATAGGTATACCGACTATTCGGAATATTTTGTATGAAGAAGGTTGGGTTAGATTATGTTTATTTTACACTTAATAAGAGGACATGATAAAGAGTTTTATTTTGTTAATTTATTAATTTTCTATAATATTTATGCCAAATTACATTTCTTACTTCTAAACAGACCTTCAAATTTGAATTTCGAATAGTAATTTAAAATTGAATTCAGTCAAAGTCTTATATATAAGGATTAATTTAACTTAACATACTAAAGTTATATTATGAAAATCTTCATTTGAATCTTTTCTTCTATAATATAATATTGCGTAATTTATTTTCCCTGTTTGTATACGTCATTTCTATAAAATATTGTACCATATTTATTTAATAATAAATTTCGAAGCACAATAAATACTTATCTCATTAAATTTGATATAAATACTTTCCCTATACTCAGCCTTACAAAAATCTATCATCCACAACCATTTAAAATCACTGGAGCCTCATCTATCCGCCATCACGACTATAAACCGCGTTGTCTATAAAAAGGCTAAACATCTTTCCCCTCGTATCCCGCGTTATTTCATTATACAGTGAAAAGGTTCAGCTTGACTCGAACCTCCCCTAACACTTGAATTACCCGCGACACAGCTCGCATTCAGGCTGGCAAACAGCAATCAAAAGACGGCCGATGCAATTAGAAGAGCATTAAACACGCGAGAAAGTGTCCGTCCCATCGCTAACGTTCGCTCTTTTACCTCACAGAGAGACAGTTAGATGGAACAAAAACTCGAATGGTGGGGAGAAAAAGGGAAAAGAAGAAGCGACGCGCAGCGAAGAGCCGTAAAAACTCGAGAATTCAACTGGCAAGTGGGGAAGGTTAATTTCCTGGAGCACCCGATAGAAAAAAGCTTGCTTCGAGGCCACAGGTGCATTCATTCAGTGCATGACAGTAATTAATCTCTCCCTGGCCGTTTCCCGCTTTTCTCTGCCACCCTCTTTCTCTCTATCCAGCCACTGTTTTGCCCCTGGAAAGAAGGAGAAAAAAAAGGAAAAAGTCGAGCCCAATTCGCGCCTCGTTTCCTCGCATATATCCACTTGTTCGCGGCCACATGAGCTTCAACAGTGATTCACCTACTAGTACGATTGGAGAGGGAAACCGTGAAAAGATAGACAGAGAATGACGCATGCGCACTTCGCAGAAGAAATAATAAAGGTACTCGAAAGGTTCCCCGCCTCGCAAGTTATATCTCGAGTCGTAAGTTTATAGTAGGTCGAGGCTAAAGAGAATTGAGAATTGAGAAGGGGTGGATAGAAATCTAGAAAACTGAATTCAGGATAGTCTCCGTCTTCCTTTCTTTCTTTGTTGTTTCTTCTTGTTTTCTTATTCGAATTTCCCGGATTATACAACTGGTACTTGTGACGCGCGATGGGGTGAATTTTTATTTTGACAGTTTGATTCTTGGTGACGTACTTAACGTAGAAATTCTTTATTGAGTTTGTTCTATTTTTTTGAGTTTGTTCTATATTTCAAAAGTTTGTTCTATTGAAACAAAATGGATCACACATAATTCAATAAAATAATATAAAACAAATAATGTTGTGCATCTACTATTTCCTTGTAAAACGAAAGAAACTTTTGGGACAAACTAATAGAATTCTACTTCAGTAAAGGAGAGATTAAGAAATTTTATTCGCGAGAAAATGGACTATTATTTTTAGGATTTATTTTTTAATTTAATTTTTATTACTTAGGATTAAGTTCTTCATGTGCAAATTTTTTGATGTCTTATCGATAAAAATGTTTGAATTTTTATAGAACTGGAGCAATGAACAAATATATATATGTCGGAGATGAGAAGACACCGGAGACCTTCCCTGGAACTTCAGGAAAATCCGTAAAATTGTAATTAAAGTTTACAGTTGTAATTAAACAATTTGCCGTCATTCTACCCAATTGTACTTATTTGCGATTTGTGATAATAAACTTGGGCTCAAGGCGACCATCCGTCGTTCCTTTTTGAGAGTATGGCCTTCCTGCCGCGACAATGGGCAGTTAGGGGCGATATGCCCCTCTGCTTTGCATTTGTAACAGGACACCGTCGATGATGTGGCCCCTCGGGTTTCTCCTGGTTTTCGTGTGTTCTTCCCTGGCTCCAATCTATCCCCTCTTGCGGCACTAGTTGCTTTATGTCTCATGTTGCCACAACGGTAACATTTGCCCCAGTAGTACGATGACCTGCTTCTTTTGGCTTCGGGGCCCGTCGGTGGATTTCCTAGCGAAGGTGTTGGCTGACCGGCGTCAGGAAGAAGTTTCATTTCATCATGAAATTGGTCCTCCGTTTTGATATTATTCGCGAGTGTTAGTCGTCGAAAACGTTGATCTCGGGAGCTCAGCATATAAAGGGCGAAGGCATTGATTAATTCGGGCGTTGTTAGATCTTCCAACTTTATCCGCAGCATGAAACGGACGCGACTACCATAAGCTCCTGGGGATTCGGTCTCTGACGGTTGTTCTCTGGATATCCTTATTAACGCCGAGGTTGCTGTCTCTTTTCCACCAAAACGTGAAAGGAATTGTTCCTTAAGCGTTGGCCAGGTAAGCTTTCCGCTGCGCACTATTTGTGAAAGCCAGTGCGCCGCAGGACCCTCTAGGGCAAGATTTAGAGCAGAAAATAACGCACTGTCCTGTAACAGGCGGTCCCGTATCATCAGATCGGTACCTGCGCACCACCCGGTCGCCCATGACTGCGGGGTTAAAACGTGGTAACGCTACATTTGTAGCTTCCGTACTCGGCCTTTGCACTAGCGTCTGAATTAACTCGCGCATGATACTCATATGCTCTTGGACTGTTATAACCGGCGCTGATCCCACTTCTGATATCGAAGAAACGTCAGGAATAGGGTTGTGGGCGTTTGATAGATCTTCATTGGAATTGGCCATCGTTGTGTTATAACGGAGGTACGGCCTGGTAATACGAGTATGGATACTACCGATTCGACAGTCAACCGCGGTGGTTGGGCACTTGCGATGCTAGTGATGTTGTTCTTAGGTTCGATAACGAATCCACGGTCAACGGGATGATAGATATACTTGCTCACACAATCCAACTCAAATGTGTAATACTCACAGATCGTAAGGCGCTACTCTCTTCGTCGATGAGATCACAAGAAAGAATGACTTTTCGTCCCAATGATGCCACAGAGGAAAACTATGATGGGGTGTGTCTAGGGACACGAGATCACCGGATTCGTCGAGTATAGCCCTCGTTCGGAAAGTAAGGGAAATTGACGTCGCTGTCAATTGGTCAATTTGGAACAAAGACTGTCTGTCCGTTTGAAGAATCTTAATTACCAAAAATACCCAGGTTTTATAGCGGGTCCTCAGGCTAACTGAACTTGTGCTGTGTAAGTGCCTCAACATCTGGTATTCATTGTGTCCGAAGGAACCATTGGAATGTTTTACTGTCAAGTAATACCCTCTATGGGTATTTTTTTTAATGGGGGTCATACTATCACTCCACCTTTGTTAGACGAAGCGTCCGTCCCGTTGACCGCGGCTACGTTCGGCGACGGAAGGTCGCCTTGAGCCGAAGTTTATTGTCACAAATCGCAAATAAGTACGATTGGGTAGAATGACGGTAAATTGTTTAATTACAACTGTAAACTTTAATTAAAATTTTACGGATTTTCCCGAAGTTCCAGGGAAGGTCTCCGATGTCTTCTCATCTCCGACGTATATGTAATTCTATAATATACAAATTTATTAATTTATGTTTCATGTATACATGAAGGAGTATGATAAGAGTTGGTTGATTTTGGACCTTGTTATCAACGATAAATTTTATCAGAGTATGTTTCGATATCTTTTAAAGGCTATGAAATGCATAATTTTTTATCCTGTAGAGAACTTATAGAAAATAAACGAAAACTTTGAAATATTGCCTTAGCACGTTTCTCTCTTCGGAAAGTGATCTATCAGCCAAATAATTACTCCCAATATATAGTAGTAGGTAAATTCTTTCTAGGTTGATGTCACATACACGCGACAAATTATGAAATTATTGTTATGTGAGAACAAGGACCCGCGAATGTCTGCGAGCCTTTGGAATGGTCAGAATGTTTTATGACACAAAAATCCTCCATAATAACTAACATTTCTAGTACTAACCTAATTCTATTCTATCTAATTCTTTCCTATTTACACTATATTCACCTCCACCATAAAGATCCATCCTTTACAAAAAATATCATTTCCATTAAACGCAACTCTATCACTCGTGCTATGTAGCTGGCGCTCCCAATAAATCCCAGTAAAAGAGCATCATCACCACACCATCGACAAAAGCGACAAAACGAAATAAAAACTGGCTGTTCACAGTTAGAGAACATGCGGTAGGTCGCCATTGACGCTAGGAACAAGACGGGAAACTGAAGAGCGACCTGGCGTCTCCCTTTTTGCCTCACTTCCATCTTCACACGTATTTTTTCAATCCTTAATTGCGATTCCGCCCAACCTGGCAACAACGAATGGAGACTCTTCAATTAGCGGATCGTCGCGACGATGACGGTACGCATGTCGTTAATACGCTTTTCCAACCGTTAATGACCAACTGAATGGAACTCTCATTCCGTACGTCGTCAAAAAGAATCGGAGTATCCGGTGCATTCGCTCGCGTTTCCTCGGTTTTCGGCAGCTTTTCAACTGTGTGAGTTCGCGACAAACCTGCGGAAAACCGATTAGCGAAGCAATTACCGCAGCAGCTAGTTCGTTACGCTAAATTAGAACGAAATAATTTGTTTTCGATGAAAAGAATCTTCGTGGAGTTAAAGTAAAATTCGCTACGCGCTCTTTAATGTGGACACTTTTTCTATGGCCCTCTTTTGGGATTGTCTCTCTTTTATAGCTGTTGAATTATGCCTATTCTACTGTGTGTTTTTTTTATATATTATGATTCGTTCGTTAACGACGTCATGCGAGGTTGCGTTTCAGTTGTGGGCTTTTTGAAGTTCACTTTTCGACTTGGTTGCTTGTTAGATTGGGGCTAGCTCGATTTAGCAGATCAGATTTGTTTTAATTGTTCCGTTCATATTTATATATATGTCGGAGTCAGGTTGGCATTTTGGGGCGTTCGATCAACCTTTACTTACTTGACCGTCGCGAATGTAGCCAATCTCTATCAATCGTTCGGAGGTTTGGCAACCGAAGATAGAAGAGACCACGAACTTGTATCGTTATGATTTGTATTCTAACTGCTAGTTGCATTCTGTGAGTTACCAGTCGGAACGCAATGACACAACGGATCATTTTCGATTTCGTACACGGATGAGTCTCAGTTTGTTGGATCATTTTGCTACGTTGGGTGTATGAGGGGCGCCGGGCATCGCACTGGACATATTATGGGGACGCAAGAGGTCACTGTGACGGGTCAGAAGCGCAGGTGCATCCACAAATGCGCAGGAGGTCACAGTGACGGGTCACAGGTGCCGGTGGCCACAATATTGCTGGTACGCAGAAGGTCACCGTGACCACAAAGTGTATCCACAAATGCGCAAGAGGTCATGGTGACGGGTCAGAAGCGCAGGTGGCCACAGTGGACGTACTACTAACGCGCGGGAGGTCACCGTGACGGGTCACAGGCGCAAGTGTATCCACAAATGCGCAAGAGGTCACGATGACGGGTCGGAGGCGCGGGTGGTCGCAGTGGACGTATTGTGAAGGCGCGGGGCACCACACTGGGTGTCCGACCACGACGTGGTGTCGATGATCCTCTGAGGTCCGTGTACTTGCATCGTTATCATCACCGTCGTTGTCATCACCGCCGTTGTCCAACTCAGCGGGAACGCCACTTAACGTTACTATCCGGCATTTTCCTTAGTCTGTCGTGGCTGTCTTTATACGATCTTTTGCCGTCTAAGGTTTCTAACGTATATCGATCCCCTTCTAAAATCTCTGCTATCACAAATGGACCCCTGAACTTGGGATCTAACTTCGTCTGATTTCTCTCTTCGTTCTTTCGTAACACAAGGTCACCGAGATTGAACTATTCTAGCTTTCCCTTTGTCAAATCTGTCCTTGTCGTATGTGGCAATAGTCTCTATGTTCCTTAGGGCTTGTTGCCTTACTTCAGCGATGTCTATTATCTTTTCTTCGATACTATCAGGTACTATCAGGTCATAAGGTCTTACTGCTTTGCCGATTAGTAGTTCTAAGGGGCTCGACTTAGTTACGCGGTTGGTGGTGCAATTTAAAGCCAGTTGTATTTCCCCGATCGCGTCCTGCCACTATCGCCCGGTCGTTTCTACCGTTGTAAACATACTCTTTAGCGTGTGCATCATACGCTCTACCTGTCCCTTGGTCCTACTCGCACCGGTTGCTATTAAGTGAAGTTTAATGTGTCTACCTTGACGAAAATCTTGAAATTCTTTGCCCGTAAAACGTCTTCCTTGATCCGCTATTATCCGGCAAGGACTGCCGAATAAAAATATAGCATACTTAGGTACCTTACGGTACTAAGGGAATCTATTTTACGAGTATGATGCAGGTATGCGAATTTAGTGAAGGCGTCGGCCAAAACAATTGCATATTCTTTCGAATCACTTTTACTGCTTAGTTTGCCCGTTAGCTCCACGTGAACTGTATGCCAAAATATGCTAATCTTAGGAATAGGGTGTAGTTCAGCTGGTATTTTACCTGAACTAGCCTTCGAAACTCGACAAGCATGACAGTTCTCAACGAATTTACGAACATATTTCGCCATTCCTTCGAACCAGCAATACTCGTACAGTTTCTCAAGCGTTTTATCCCAACCTAAGTGCGTAATCGACTGTTGCACATGGTTAATAACGGGCCACCTGAAACCTTTTGGGACAATAGGCAAGGAGAGAGTCCTGCCTTTTCTTTGTCTTTTACGCTAAAGGGTACCAGATCGTAATTCAAACGCATTTGCGACATCTTCCGCGAGCTCATCGTTTTATAGTTTAGTGACTATTTTTGAAATTTGAGGATCCCGACGTTATTCCGTTAACAGCCAATCTTCTGAGATCTCGGTCAGATTAATTTCTTTTCTTTGACTTTGACTATGACTATGACTTTGACTATGATCAATGTCTATGGGATTCCGCGGAAAGAAATCTACGTGAGCCATTCGTTTACCTTCTTAATACACAATGTCAAAATTAAAAGTTTGTAAGTAAGTTTCACCTGATTATTAGATGCCTACAAGGAACTGCAGCCAGTGACAACAAGGAATTCTCTTTCATGTAATTAGTGGCGAAAATGTTTAGCAGCGTTTAACAACCGCTACCGTCTTCAGTCCATATGAATGATACTTAGATTCCGCAGGGCTAGTTCTTATACTGTAGTATTCTATTACTCTATTGTTACCTTCCGTCTTGTGCATTAAAATAGCCCCATATCCATCCAAACTAGCGTCTGTATGAAGTTCTATCGGATAGTTCGGGTCGAATGCCATTAACACCGGCGCGTCGGTCAGGGCGGAAATTACCTTCTGCCTTATTTCTTCATGCCTATCCGTCCAAGTTATGTTTTTATTACCGGAAGTAAGTGCATACATGAGTTTCGTTACCTGTGAAGATTTAGGGACGAATTTTTGGCAATAAAAGGCTAAGCCTACGAACTGGCTATGCTGTGTGACGGTCGTTGGTTCAGGTAAAAACTCAAGGTTTGTATTTTACCCGGATTGGGGCGGAACTCTCCGTTATGACTTACATGTCCCAAATAGAGTACCGATATGTTTCGGAAAGAGCCTTTAGAAAACTTAGAAGGAAATCCGGCATTTACGAGGGTATTTAATACGGTGTACAATCTTCCTAGAGCTTGATTTATGGAGTAGGCAATACTTAGAACATCAGCCAAATAGCCAACAACGTACGAATGGCACGTTAGCTGCCGTACGTGTTTTCAAAGGAATCTCAAGAATGATCTCTCGTTTCGTTGGTTCGCAACATTAAAATCACAAACCGCTGTTGAGTACAATGGAGAAAAGCGTGGTGCAGCTCACTCTGACTAAATGATTTCTTATGTCACCAAAATTAGAAAGGATCGAATGGTACAGAAGACTTGGCATGCGATTACTTCCAAGGATTTCTATGGTAAACGCTTTGATGATTTAAAAAGAATTGCAGCCAGGAAGAAATTAGAATATTCAGACAAGTATTAGTTGAAAAATTATTAGGGTTGTCAAAAATGCAAAATCCTTGTTTTCGATGAAGCGTAATATCGCCGCTCGGAACAACGATTCCGAAAGAAACGCTAGACGCGCACGCAACCATGCTATGCAAATAAAAGACGTCGAATGGACCAAACAACGGCACAAAAGAATTTGAAGAAAACAACAACTTATTGTCCAAATCGCCCAACGAGGGTAAGCAATGCCGTATATTTCTCCGAATTAGGATGAATAAGGATTTGGCGAAACCCGCTGGCCATGCCCAGACTAATAAAATATCTTGCTTTTGTAATCTCGCGACTTGTTCCGCAATAAGGGGTAAGGGTTACCGATCCGGGGCCGCATTTTCATTTAGTTCTCGAAAATCTATCAATCATCTATCTGAACCATCTTTCGTCTTCGCGAGTAACATAGGACTCGCGAACGGCGAGTTACTAGGCCTTATGATAGTTGGCTCTAATAAATTCGCTTATTCTCTCACGTACTCTTCGGCGCTCTTCCTCGCGAAGTCTATTAGGATTTAGGACTCCTTGTACGGTGATGTTAGGATCACTTAATTGTAGTTCTAACTGGCCTGTATTTACGCGAGTACGTAGGGAACCCGTAACGAATGAATCTTTGAATTTTCGAAAAGAAAGATTAATCAACCTTTATCACTACTCCGCACGCCATTGTCCCGTAAAACGTCTTCCTTGATCCGCTATTATCCGGTAAGGACTGCCGAATAAAAATATAGCATACAGGCATTACAGGCATTAATTATTTGTCTTACACATAGCGAGGCTATTCTGTGTAATATTACGTCAAAACCTTGACTTGAAATTTCACAATCAATCGCGATATCATATTTTAGAATAACTATCAGTGAGGACATGACGAATTTATTTCTCGTCCCCCGCATTACAACTATATCAATCGTTCTTTTGCCCGAAAATCTCAAGACTACGGATTCTTTAATCAGTGATTGCCGGAAAATCTTAAGACTACGGGTTCTTTAATCAGTGAACACTCGGCTCCAAAAATCGGGGTAAAATGGAAACGACTCACCCGGATGACTTGATCCATCTGTTGATGCTTCCACTATGTAGAAATCGATTCGACGCTCGTTATTGAAATTATATTCAGGGCACTGCTTTCTAAGGATTTTTCTCTCTAATCAAATTGGCAGCTGCGCGTCATGCGGCGAAATCGGTCTTAAGCTCTTGCAGTGTTATAACCGGCACTGATCCCACTTCTGATGTCGGAGGCAGGTTGGCGTTTTGGGGCGTTCGATGAACCTTTACCGTCTTACTTTACCGTTGCGAATGTGGCCAATATTTATCAGTACGAATGTGGACGCTACAAGAGGCTATGAGTAATGGTAATAGAATGGTCAAGATGATGGTGACAACGAATTCAGGTTCGATAACGAATCGACAGTCCACGGGAGGTCTCGTACCAACGTTCTACTCGATTCGGGTAATTTCCCGATAACTCAATCGGCAACGACTCACTAACTAACTGACTAGCTCTAACTCTCACTCTAACTCTGTCAATCCAAAAGAGGCTGCCCTTATATACTCCTGTCCCCGCTTCTCGGGTTAATA
>NT_177152.1:271718-280972 GCF_000188095.3 Bombus impatiens | reverse complement strand
CACTTCGTCACTTCGAGCCCAAACCCATCGTCATAAAGTCAGATTGGAACATTAAGACTATTTCTTATTTTTATTACTTAAGGGCGGTTATAGTAAAAGTCTGGACTAGTGTATTGGGGTTTGTCCCAACATTCCGGACGGGAAATCCCGCTGTCTTTCCTTCTCCGACATATATATATATCATTTGAAAAATGAAACAAGCGCGCGGTCGGACTCGGACAAACTCAAAGAAAACGTCCAGAAAGGACGATAAATCGAGAAAAATTTGAAGAACTTAATTACGTTTATAAAAATGTACTTTTAAAATACATCTATGAAAAAAATCCACAATCGTAAGACGTTATTTAATTTTGCCTTAAGACGTTTTTTCTACTATTAATATATTCAGATCTATTAGTTTACATAATTCTACCTCATATATTCAAGTTTATAGATGGTTTCTCTTGCGTGGAGCATCAAGTCAAGTTACTAAAAGCTATATTTATCATTAGACTGTGGATATTGTATTTTTACAAACATAATTTAAAAAATGGGATGTAAGCAGAAGTTTATTTCATCCACTAAATAGTATAAAAAGCATCATATTTATGCCTGTACTTGCGTAAGAATTTTAATCATGTATCGAAGTTACGATAACAGGTATACATAATTTTCATATAAGTTACACACAATGATCTATTCTACTGTATCACTATTTATTTTTTAAATAACTATGCAATTTTACAAGATTTGTATATCGAAGGCACTAATTTTATTATTGTATATATGTATAATATAAATAATATATAGATAACATAACACAAATAATGTAAAAATATAATACAAAGAATTAATTCTATTGTAAAAATTAATATATATACGCGTGTGTGTGTCTTTTTAAATAAAACCTCAATTTCAAGTTAAAACAGACTACAATCATTTCTCTTTCAACTCTTTAATTACATACTCATGTCAGACAGAGGGCAATTTCAGACTTACATTTATTAATTCCCGTTTGACGACTGCACACGACGCGTCCCGGTTCTCCATCGACTATAATACGGTTAATGCTGATTCTTTAGCAGCGGTCGCAGTGGGGGTCGCGGCTCTTTCCTTATTCTCGAGAAGCATTCAATTATAGACTTCAATTCAAAGGCAGCGCATTAGCATACGCTGAATAATTCATGGTCGAACGGTTAATCCGGCGATATGTAAATTAATCCCACTAATTGCGAACAACAATACGAACGTTGCGACGCGAATCGTCCGGCGATTTATGCGCATATTTCGCGGGTCAGTTTTTAACGAGACTACGCGACAATTTCGCGGTTTGAAAGTCGATCGAAAATGAGAAAGCGAATCAATGCAGTAAGCAAGTCAGAAAAAGAAAAATAACGAGAAAGAGATAAGAGAGAGATGTTCTATCGCGAATTATTATTTTATCTGTAATTGCTCTGCGAGCGATTTACGAAGCGTTGCGTCGCGTCGCGTACGCTCGAGCAACGTCACGATGGGTTCGACCGAGTATAAATAATAATAACTACTGCGAGGAAACAGCAGTGATAAAGATGCATCTGTAATTAACACTCAAATCAAGAATAAGTTCCGTTTGAAGTGCAGATTGAGTTCATGGATGTTTGTGTTGGAGAGATAATGTGATAGTGTGATGAGAGTGCAAATAGAGAAACGTATTGTGAATATATATTCAGCTGATTTTGGAAAGTTAAAACCGGATTAGTAATGATAAGTAGGGAAGACCTATACAAAACCATATATGTACGTACGAGGGTAAAATTATCCACTATCTATTATCTATTCTATCATATTTTATTTTATTTTGTATTGTGTTTCAGCAGATAAAAACTATCGATACTATTATGGAATAAAAAATACAATATAAATTAAATACTTAAAAATTAGTTAACCTAAATTAAATTCTTATATCATTTATAGGTGCAATAGAATTACCTCACAGTTAGATAGATAGAATAGAATTAACAAATTTAATAATAATTTGTCCCAGAAACTTTTACAAGTTAATAAATTTCATTAAAGCTTTAGTCTCATTAATTATGGCGTTCATTTCAAATAGCACGTATGAAGATCACATGCGGACAATATAACAAGTCGATTTTCATTGAATTTCTGATTCTCATAACACTTGCAAGCTACAAACAGGATTATTTTATACACTTAAAAATATAAACCATATGGAAGTAACTAATAAATCCACGTTGTTTTGTTAGAAACAAATAATATTAGTTTATTTATTACATTACTTCAATTTAATTAACATCAGTCTGCATAATTAATGTTGTGTTAATAATTATTTGAAAGGCTGATAAAAGCATATTTAATCAACGAAATCAAATGAATCGTATTCAATTTTCAAATTACTCTTCTATAAAATATAGGAAATGTTATTCGCCTGTGATCTTCGAGCGTAATAAAACCCATATCATAAATACAGCATAGAAAAATTCTTCAATTAGATGTAAGTATTGTATGTTGAAATTGTATCTTTATAAATATATTTGGTAAAAATTTGTTTAAAAAAATGTTGATAAAATTTTCTGGTCCAATTTTGTATTTTGTACTGAAACGGAAAATTTGTAAAAGATGTTAAAATAACATGTGCAATTGCATTTGAAAGGCAAAATCGTTGAAAATAAGTTAGATTATGACAAAGCTTGGGCATTAAACGTGGCGTATGTACGCGTTACACCTGGAAAAACGATGTGGGTGTATCGTGCACAGTGGAAATTTCATTTTAATACCGTCTACTTTGTACATAAGCACGAGTGAACTACGCGACTCACGCTACGAGAGCTAGTATCGTTTTAAATGGCGAATAATGTAATCTCTCGACAAAGACCACAGAGCCACTGCTGCAACGTAACGAGGCCTCAAGACGCGGAGAAGAAGAGTGATTACGCTTCCCCTCGAAAACACCACTGATGCCGGATTACCGGGAGAATTACAACGTAAATTTTGTGATGCGGAAAACAGGGCTAAAAAATGGAGTAACGGGCGTGAAAATGTGATTTAAAAAGTGAGCTATTTTCATTACTCGATGAATATTTTCTTTATATTAGGCAAAATAGTAACATTATTCATCTATTAATAATGTACGTATGTGGATAAAGTTCATAGAATATTATAGTAGTTAAACGTTCTAAAAGATAGTATATACTGTTAAAATCTTCTTTCCCATTTTTGTTAGAATTTGTCAATAAAACTTCAAATGATTTATGTTCATGTTCATATACGGTATCGTGCAAAAGACATAATATTGATCTCACTATGGTAACTAGTCATATTTTTAAGCAATATTCCTTTTGTGGTAGTACTTATTTACAGTTACTTTTGGTCCACAAATTTTTAGAAATATTTCAAGGAATTGAATCCTAAATTAAATGTTATAAAACAAATATAAACGGCATACAATAAGCTACAAAATTTAAGTAAGAATTAATAAATACAGTAAAGTTGAGGAATAACTTTGAGGAAATGTTCGATAATTGCAGATAGAATCAAATTTGTAGACTCTTCTACTAGTTGAACTCGCGCTTGATTTAGCGGACATCTCGCATTTTTGGGGAAATTTAGAGTTGTGGAAATATATAGAAAAATATAGTATAATGTCAAGAAGCTTAAATATACGAAATATTTATCATTGCTATAATTTTTCAGGCTCTTCTGCTAATTCATTAAAAATTATAATATTTCAAACAAAAGTTGATAACAAATTGTAGTAACAAGAATTTTCAAAAACTTGATTTTTTAAAGTGGTACTACGTAATTTTTCTCATCTGATATCGGAGACTCATTTAAAAATATCTTGTATAGAAGTTTAAAGAAGATTTAAAGAAATATATAGCAATTTAAGAAGTCATAATATTGTTACAGATGAAGAACATTCGGCCTCCACCTGCACTTTTTCAATTCTTCATTTTTGGGATATCGTTTGTGATATACATCCGCAGGGTACTTTTCTCAGAAACCTTGAACGGTTACTTTTTCATATGTACACAAACTCTTTGATCCACCTCTACTATAAAATTTGGAGATTTTCACGGCATAAGGAACCGAAAAATAACGCTCTTACGACGGAATGGTTAGAACGTTACGATGAGTGTTACCGTGTCATTTTTTTTATTAATCAAGTTACGAGGCCTTTCTAACATTTTCTATG
The DNA here is from genome assembly GCF_000188095.3 of Bombus impatiens. Lineage (NCBI taxonomy): Eukaryota > Metazoa > Arthropoda > Insecta > Hymenoptera > Apidae > Bombus > Bombus impatiens. The sequence continues at coordinate 276,798 of NT_177152.1, read as the reverse complement.
ACATCCTGATTTCGCATCAGATTGGTCTGCATTTTGTCCAACCTCGTAACAGTTCCCCGGCTGGACGTCGGGTTCATCTGTGCTGCTTTCCAACCTCCTAGCGGCTCCCCGATTTCGCATCGAGTTCGTTCACCAAGTTTCAACCTTCTGTGGCTCCCTGACTTCGAATCAGGTTCGTCCGCAAATGACTTCATTCTAGAGGACCCCTGATTAGTGATTGCGGATCAGGTTCGCTCTCGTGAACAATAAACCTATGGCTTCCTCATCTCGCATCAAGTTCATCCGCATAGTTGCTAACATACTGCAACCATATTCCATAAAATACTATATAATACTACATAATACTATATAAATACCGCTGGCGCGGTATGCTGTTCAAAGCTTCGACTCGTAACAATTTATAAAAATATGTATAGAAATTTGAAGAAGCATGAAATATATTATACTGTCTGACGTTACAGTGCGTTATATAAGGTTTTATATGTATCTCGATACTTAGAGAATAGACTGGTCAGAATCTACAATACAAAATTTAATTTATCGAGTTAAAAGTCGTTGGATCTAATTCGAGATTTTACTTCATGAATCTGCAATTTGATTCCAAGAGTTCACAATCTATGGTCGAAGGTCTGGATCCTGAGCAATGAAGAACGAAGTATTCGGAGCACGTGTGTAGATCTAAGATGAATCCCAAGTTTCCACGGTCAGAGAGTTCGCAGTCCAGCAAGAACGGCTCAATGTCGATGTCACGACTTTGGATGATTAAATTCAAGATAGCACCTGCATGAACATATTCTGTGAAGTTTTAGGTCGAGGTTGTGATCTCACAATGTGATTGCTCGAGAAGTTCTGCCATGTCTTTTGAACGATTTAAATTGAATCTTATTCTGTTAACCTCTTGCCTTATGACATCGAGTCATACCCCTGGCAGGGATTATATGAAGAAAGTTCATGCTGTTTTTAAGTACTGTTTCCTCATCGTTAAACTGTACTCTAGCAATTAGAAATGTGATTATGTATATTCATTTAATAGAGAGTTTACCATTGCATAACACTTATGAAAATTAATCGTTTAAAGTCTTGAAAAAGTTATTTCAGCATGAACGTACCAAAGTCCTTCGCAATCAGAGATGATGTAGTGAGCGAATATTGCAATCGAAAGTGATTCCAAAGATTGTCATGATCTCAAAAATCAATAAGGCGTTAAAAAGGAGTTAAAGCGCTTTTTCGATACCTGAGAAGAAAACTTTTATAAAAAAGAAGTAGAAGAAGATAATAGGAATTGTTGAATCGTTAGAAAAAGATAATAGGAAGCCAACTACTTTCCAGAGTAAACTATTGTTTGACATACTTTGTCTTCTCTGTCACATTTATCTCACACCTATTAAAATTGCACTTTCTTCGTTATTTAATAGTTCTGATTATAAGTACATAGACTCATGAAAATTTTCGAGTATAGAATTAGAGAATTGATGATTGATTGAGGTTAGGAAAGTTATTTTGTAAATGAAAAATCTTAATTATGTTTGTAGGTTAGGTTGACTTTAACTATAACCCCAACCTTGTTCGGAAATATTAATTTTTTACATTAAAACTAAAATGTAAATAAAAAGATCTAACCTATTGACAGTAAACATCTTTTATGAATTTATTGTTATGTAAAACTTCGAAATTTTATTAGCACTGTTAAAAAAACATTAGAAGCTATTAGCATTAATAGCATTCAAAAAGATTTCTCATTTTGTAATTATTTATAAATAAAATTTCCAAACCTTACATATTTTTAAATACTTCATGTTGTTGTACCACATTCAGATAAAGTTTACTTTAATACATCGAATTTAGGACATAATACCTTTTAATCTTTAAGGAACTTATTTAACTTATTATTGGTTTATCTTATATTTTATATTAAGAAAAAAGAAAAATTACTCATAATCACACTTAATTTCTACATCATTTATATTTCGTAAGAAATTTATTTTTATAAAAGTGTTAGAAAGTTCATATAAATTTTTATACAAATGTTTATACAAATATACTTTTCTGTTCAATTTTTCTTAACTAATGATACTATCTTAATTTAGTAAATTGCAAATTACTTCTTTAAGTATTAGTCTTACTTTAATCAATTTCATCTTGTATTTCCATATCAATGTCAAAAACAATAATTTGGAATAAATATTATTTCATTTAATCTATAGTATTTCCAAATTGTATTTCCTGAGATCGACAATAGTTATCAGAAAAGCTATTAACTCATTTTGTGTATGTTTCTTAAAGTAGATAGGCGTAGAACTGTAGAAAATATAATGTAAAGTACTACATAGCAGTTCTCATCAATTCGATTTATGCAAATTTTTTAAACCTTTTACAAATACAAATTGATTTGCATGTAAAAAAAGACTTTTAAATTTATTATTTACAAATTTCTTCCAAGCTAAAAATAAAATTACGCATACATTTTCCGCTGATTTCTGGATATTTATGAATGCATTCATAAAAGATATTTGATAAATATATAATATCTTTCTTATGAAATCCAGTCTGAAGATTACTTAGAATATTTATCATATATTATTTGTTACAATGTTTGAAATAAACAAAGTTGAACAAAATTTTTGTCGAAAATGGCTGCTTTCTATACCCACTTTATTTATAACACTATGATTAGTCTGCGGCTATTTATGCAAATTTATATTTTATAATATTAACAAATAAAATTTCTGCCAATATTTGTTTTACTCGCTAAATATAATAATGAATATTGTACTTTAAATATGTTAACTGTCTTTGCGTATCATGTGCGTTTTGTGTATATTAGTATCTTTAAATTTCCCTTAAATGTATAAAATACTACAATAAATTTAATTGCAATAAACCATTTGTTGCTCCTTAATGGATTAGTAATTCACAAAGACAATAAACCATTATGTTCACAACAAAAGAAACGCAATTTGCAAAATTTATATTAGGCTACGTTCGATGGTTGAATCCTTCAGAATCTGTTTTTTATAGGCCATTTCGTTGAACAGCTGATTTCTACGGCCTAGTACTGAAAACGTTATATCCATGGTGTCGGTTTACATGTAACACGTAACACACTGGTACACGCCGTAGAACGATACACGAGCGCAATAAAATGGTCAACAGCGCAGAAAAGAAGGTACTGGAGAAGCGAAATCGTGGTCTACTCGTTTTCAGTAACGTCCGGCTTGTCGATCGTGCAACTTGGGGTCTCCTCTTCGATCTTTCCCCTCTCAGCTACAAAAGACAGTGTTTCAGAATCTAGAGACAACAACCGGTTCCCCGTCTTTTTTTTCTTCTGTCCTCTTCTTCTTCGTGTTCTCCTCCTCCTTTTTCTTTTTGTTTTGTTTTTCTCTCTAGTTTCTTAATGTTTGGTATTTCTTCTTATTATTATTTTTCTTTCTGTTTATCGTCTTCTCGTTGAAATTATGTTAAGTCGAATCATGATTTGAATATTTTAGAAAAAAGGATATTATAGAACTGAAGCTTTTCACAGTACTTAATTAATTAATATTAAACTCAATTAACAAACATTAAGGTAAATGTACAGATTGAACTCAACCTCTCCAATATCGATGGAGAGCATGATTTTGTATAACTTATTTCTATACATATAACCGGTGGTTTCGCGCAGTTTCCGAGATATTCACAAAAAACTATCGATACCACTAAAATGAATGTATACCTATACTGCGTATGACAACGTATGCGCCAGTACTGTTGGTTGGTGGCGGTTGCTTATCTTCTGTTTACAAACGAGGATCGGCTGTGCTTAAGGGCTCTATACACAACGTGCATATTTGCATATGCAAGACTGTAAGAAATATTTTCCGCAGGGAGGACTTGCTTATGTGAGTCTATGGGGGCTGGCAAACCCATGTTCCCGAAACCAGGGAGGACCGTCAGGACAAGCGTCCCACTTACGTGAGACCTCTATGTACGTCGCAGGGAAGGTTGCCGGAAGTGTAAGGCGTTTAAGTACGGTTACGCTCTCTCTACGTGGCCTTGCGTAGTAGCGCACCCACGATCCTGATGTCAAGGATGGGACCGTCGGGACAAGTTCCCGGGTACTTTGTACCTTGAGGCCCCTGCTTACGTGAGTCCCATCTGGAACTGCCGAGCACGGTTAGCAGGTCGCCGGCCAGCAGTTACGTGGCCGTACATCCATACGATATTCCCACCAATGACTAAGGTTGGTACCACGGGGGTCGAGTAAAAACCTGGAGTAGCGAACCCTCAGCTCGGCCAATTATGGATTTGGACTCGCGGTGGCAGTGGTTGATGGCCAAGATGCTGGCAAGAGGGCCGATTTAAGGGGTACTTGGCTCCCCCAAATGACCTTCGGCGGGTGAGCAGCGTCCCACCTGCTCCGGAACCGTTCTGGTGAGACGGTAGGGCTTAGAAAACGGCCCGTTCGACCTGAGACAAGTGACAGCCCCTACTAGGCTTAGCTAATACAGGTAGCAAGGTACTGGGTGCCTTGTGCGCTGGTTCCCAATCCCTATGGCCCTAGGGGTGCCCAGGTACTGTATGGCGATAAATTCGCGCTAAGGAAAGCATCCGTTACCAAAGATGAGAATACTTGTAAGAAATATTTTCCCGCAGGGAGGATCGGCGGGAATGCAAGAACTGCGTGTCGCGGTTGTAGTCCGCGTGAGTTCTTTGGGTAATGGCGAACTCACGAGTCAGGATGAGACTCAGGACCGAGACAATCGGCATCGACCGAGACCAGTCTCTAACATCCCCCGCTTTCACGAGTCCCATCTGGTCCTGTCGAGTAATGATGGCTAATGATGGCTAGGGACCCCGGCTGATAGCGACGTGGCCGTCGAACCACTTCGAAAGTCCCACCAATGACTTAGATTGGTACCATGGGGTCCGAAATCAGCCCCGGGGGTTTGGGTTCCCCTCGCCCTCGGCCGCTTGATGTTGGACTCGTGGTTTATAGCCAAATGGCCAAAAGAAAATGCCAGCCACAGACTTTATGTCTCCCCGCAGGTGTGGGGGTTGCCAGGCGCAAGCTCTAGCCCTCCGCGGAGGACGTCGGCGGGCG
>NT_177152.1:268186-271693 GCF_000188095.3 Bombus impatiens | reverse complement strand
GGGCGAGCCACGACCCAACTGCTCCGGTACCGTCCTACTGAGACGGTAGAGCTATGATAATGCAGCAACATTACCCCTGAGACATATATATATTGCCCGTGATAATTGTAGCTGCTGGCTGTAGATGTCGCTGATGGGGTACTGCTATTTTTCTTTTAACTTAGATGCGTGGAAGTAAAATAGGAACTACGGGCGCCAGGATTCGAACCCGGGTCCCGAACGTTCGTAACCTAAGGTGCTAACCACTGCGCTACTGTTGTCCCGTATTAGTTAGTGTCGAGTGGCGGTATTTGTTGTCGAATGCCGCCACACCCGTTTACCAGTTCTAACGTTTTTCTTTCTTCTTCTTTCTTTTAACGAAGGTTGTTGAGTATTAGGACTGTCTTTGTTCGGCGCAGGTAGATCCTATATGCTAAGCTTATACTATTTACATGCATTTCCTTAAACTACTTAATGATACGCATTTAATCTATTCGCTTCATTCGCTTAGCATATTGACTTTTCTATTTATAATCTGCTTGGAATCGCCCCGGAAAACGGACTTTCCTGCCCGAGCGCATGGTGTATCTACTTTTCGGATTCTCTTCGCTCCGAATTGTGCGCTCTTCGTTTCGACTGTTTTGGGTTTCGGGCTGAGCGAACACGTCGCGTATTTCTGTGCAAATTTCGTCTTGTTGTTGTTGTTCAATATCGTCGGGTTCAACAAAAGCGGGTTTTAACCGGTCTATGGAAACTCTTAGGTTCCTGTTGGTTATTTCTATGGTAAAGTTTTTATCGCCTCGTTGTATCACCTTATATGGCCCGTCGTAAGGTAGTTGCAAAGAGCTTTTGGCTGCGTCATGGCGCAAAAATACATATGCCGATGACGCGAGTTCGCGGAAAATGAAAATTTTCTTCATGCTATGTCCTATGATTGGGTGTGGTTTGAGTTTTTCGATGCTCTCTTTTAACCGGTTCGCGTATTTTGAGTTTGCATGTTGATCCGCTGTTAAAAAGAATTCTGTCGGCAACCGTATTCCGGTACCATAAACTATTTCGGCTGCCGTTGCGCTCAGGTTCTCTTTAATGGCGGTTTGTATACCCAATAAAACGATTAGCAAAATTTCTATTCAGTTGCTCGTATCGTGGGATTTGATTGCTGCTTTCAACTCCCGATGTAATCGCTTTACCATCCCGTTGGACGCGGGATGCTAAGCTGTCATGCGCAAATGCTTGATATCGAGCAACCGGCATGTGTTCGAAGTAACCTGCCAACGCCCCGAATGTTCTGTCTGGTGAGGCTACATGCCTGGTGATCTTATATCGCTGATACGGGATACATTGTAGTGTCCAGTTTCGACAATCCTTGTTCATTGACGGTCAGACGAAACGCGTCGTCACCAGAATCTGTGTAACGCGTATTCCTGGATGGGAAAGTCTGTGTAGCGAATTGAATACGCTGCGCCGCAAGGGTTTTGGTACATACAGTCGTACGACTTCGCTCGTTACGTCGCCAAATATTTCCACATCGTACCTTTCTTAACTGCAACGCGCATGTACCGGAGTTGATGATTTTGCGTAACTCGGTATCATTCTCTTGTGCGGCTGCGAGAGTTCTGTGGTCTACGGATTTTCCGATCGCTTCAATCTGCGATAAAATCGTCGGCTACGTTGTTATCTAGGCCTTTAATATACCGGATTTCGGTCGTAAACTGCCCAATATAATCAAGGTGCCAGAATTGGTGCGGCGAACACTTATCGAGATTCTGGTTAAACGCGTATGCGAGGGATTTGTGGTCTATAAAAATCACAAAATTTCTCCCTTACGCGCTATACTTTCGCTGCGTGGGGGTTAAGGATTTCATAACGAAACCCAGCGGCTGCCATGTGTCGTTCATACGTTGCTGCAAGACCGCTCCTATTGCGTAATCGGACGCGTCTATCGCGAGGCTGGCCAGCGCGACTGGTATCGAATGGGCTAACATCGTGACGTCTGCGAGGGCGCGTTTCGACTCGCGGAAGGCATCTTCTCCATGTTCCGACCACGTGATAGGCGCCCTTTCTTGCCCTTCTTGACACCTTTTAGCATCTCGTTCAGCAGTTGGAAAATATACCCGGCCTCCGGTATAAAACATCGGTAGAAATTAGTCATAACCGAGGTACCTTCGCAGATGCTTATCGGTCGAGTACTTCGGAACTTCTACTTTTGCATCCACATGTTCGAGTAACGGTTTTATTTCATCGATGTTTACCGTGTATCCCAAAATTGTGATTTCACTTGCGGGGTTTATTACCACGCCGTAATCATTTAGGCGTTTTAACAGCATTGGCAAATGTTCGCGGTGTTGTTTCTCGTTTTGAAAGGTTACCAGGAAATCGTCGATGTACGCGTAAACAAGATCTAAACCGCACATAATTTCGTCGACGAATCTTTAACACGTTTGTATCACGTTGCGAAATCCGAACATGGTATTTACCGCATCGAATAGCACGAGCGGGATCGCAATCGCCGTTCTTTCGATGTCCTCGGGTGCTATCGGAATTTGATAGTACGCGCGGACGAGATCGAGTTTTGAGAAGATTCGCTACCACGCAGTTGTTGCGCGAAATCTTCGAAATGCAACGGCGAATACCTGTCAAGTATGGTATGGGCGTTCAGCGCTTGGTAGTCGTCGCAAGGTCGTATCCCTCCGTCTTTTTTAGGGACACCGTGCAGGGGCGACGCCCATACGCCCAGGCTCTTCGAGGGTCTAATCACTCCTTGCTCCAACATCATCTCGAATTCCGCCTTCACGTGTTTAAGGCAGTCAGGGGTGAGGCGTCGAGGCTTGCTGTAGACCGGTAGTCCTTGTGTCGTCTTGATATGACGTTTCACGCTGTGCCGGGTTCTTCCTTTTCCAAAAACGGGCAGACGGGTTAGATCCGGGAATTCCACGAGGAATTGGTGATACATTGATTTACCGACAATCGTTTTTATCGACGCTATGTCAGTCGTCGAGTATGCCGTCGACGACAGGTTGGTGGTTGTGTTGACTGAGTAGTAGCTCAGAAAGTCCATTCCAATGATGAGCGTGTTAACGTCCGCCACTATGAAAGGTCATTTGAAGGCTCGTCGAAGTAGACAGGTTCAGGGTCACCGCCATGGTACCATACGTCGCGATTCGCGTCCCGTTGGCCGCGAACAGTTCTGTTCGCGGATCCGCATAATCTGTTGCGCGGATACACGCATAGGTCGCCCCCAATGCCCGCGAGGAACGAAATCTTCGAGCTCCTGTCGGTGTCCTGGTTCCAGCTAGATGGGGGACTTGATGCGCGGCTTCGGAAGGTTTCGTGGTAGTAACATAGGCCCAGGTGCTGCCCCCTTTCTCCGGAAAGCGGTCAGCGGCGTTTCCAGCGTCGTTTTGGAGAGCGTCGACTGTCGGCGCTCAGCACGCTAATTTCCGCTTACTATTGGTTCAGCTCGTCTTGTATGCCGTCGTAGTCGTAGTCATGGTTCGCTTGTCATTGCTATCCGTCCTGCCTTTGACC
>NT_177152.1:266437-267628 GCF_000188095.3 Bombus impatiens | reverse complement strand
TGGATCCGGTCTGCCATCTCGGCCAGGGCGTTTGCATCCGTTTTACTCATGACGGTTAGGACTCGCTGCGTGTTTATCGGAAGACGGTTTTTTCAGAGCGTCCGGGACTACGGGGGTGACCAGCTTCTTCAAGTCCCTGTAGAACTGTGACGGCGTCCGATCTCCCATTTCTTAGTTCTCGAGCAACTTCCGTACTTTCGTACTGTCCGAATCGGCCAGTCTTTTGGTAAGTTCGTTCTTCAACCGTTCGTATCGGCCCGTCCCCAGCGGGTCGAGGTTCCTAGGTCCGCGATAGCAATGTTAAATTTCGTTTTGTCCCTCACAATGTGCGCGAGCTCGAACTGCGCTTTTAACAGGATAAACCGCAGCATGACTTTTTGCGGCCAAAATTGCGGTATGCGGAGTTGTTGGCCAACCGCGTCCACATTGGCGGTGGCGTTTGTCGCGGGCACTTCCTCGCCAGCACTTGCCATCTCGAACACACGTGATCCGCGGAAATGACGTCTATATGGCACTAAGACGTTCACTTATTTCTCTTGAGATCACATCGGGGTCACCAATTTGAAGCATTGGACGTGAAGGGTGCTAAAGGAATAATCGGCGTATTAATTTAATTGTGCGTTTATTAATCTTACTAGCGTGTGTTGCCTGCGCTGGACTCGGACTATTACCTCGCACACTCTCTGTCACGAGCTATCTTTGTTTCCCTCTTTTATAGGGTGCCAAGCTCCCCGGAAGAGGAAGTTTTCTTCCGGGGTAGAGAAAGCTTTTTCTTGCCGGACGTCCTTGCGATCTCCCGTAAGTCCCAGGATCTTCTTCTTTACGACGTCCTGGCCTGAGCGGGACGGGGCCATGCGGCCAACACATGCATTTTAACCCTGGAATTTTGTTTACGGCCTTGTGCCGCTACAATGGAAAAGCGCCCTACAATGGAAAAAGCGCTACAATGGAAAAGTGCCGCTACAATGGAAATTTCGACCTGAGACGAGTGAAAGCCCCGGAGATGGCCGGAACTGGCACATGTAGCAAGGTCAGGGACTAAGCGGTTCCAACCAGACTAATGGCTTTTTTTTTTCTTTTTTTATTAACGTGGAGGAAATCCGCACGGACACCAGGTCGCTTCTGGGGAAAAACGGCGTGGTAGTGCCGGACTCCAACCGACTAAAAGCTCCACGATGACCGTCCCGGCTG
>NT_177152.1:266053-266240 GCF_000188095.3 Bombus impatiens | reverse complement strand
AAATCCCAATTCCGACAACCCCGCTATGGATAGGTCTGTTATATCTTTTTAGCCTAGGGACGGTCTCATTAAAAAATAACGCTTCGTCAATAGACTTGATAGGTGTAGTTCATAATACTTGTAAGAAACATCTTCCCGCAAGAAAGACCGCCGGGAGTGTAGAACCGCGTGTTGTGGCCGTACCCCG